>NW_019154474.1:0-23089 GCF_002288905.1 Enhydra lutris kenyoni | reverse complement strand
TAAATGGGAGTGGCCTCATTTTTCATGCTGGTTTCTCCAAATCTGGGGCTTTGGTGCATCTCCAATGAGCACGGTTTCCTTCTGTAGTTTATGCAGATTTGATGCTGTAGTTCTAGAGTTCTCTATCTGGAGTGCTTGTGCGCCAGGGCTCTCGGGGCAGAAGACTGAGAACCAAAGCTAGGGTTAGGGTTAGAGCCTAAGTCATGGCAGGCCCAATCTAAAGGCGCTGGGCAAGCTCCTGAGGATCCATGGTGAAGGAGAATGTCAGGAGGTCTCTCAGTCTGGAGTTTGTGTCCATGCGATCTGCTGAATGTGGGGGTGGCCTCAAGGGGCCATGGAGTTTGCTCCCCCTCTGGGGTTTTTGCACAGTTCCTAATAGTTTGGACTATTCTGGGGGATATGTGGTGTCCTGTTTTATGGCTCACGGTTCCCCCATATGGAGGGATTTGAGAGTATGTTTCCAGATATGAATGCCAGAAGACACAACCTATGTTTAGGGCTAGGTCCTAGTGGCATGGCAGACCTTATATCCTGGCTGTGCGATGAGCTACTCATGGGGTTGTGTTAAAAATGGGGCTCAGGCTAACGCTCACAATGGGTGTTTGTGTCCTGGCCAGATGTAAAACTGGGTGTGGCCTCAGGGGCAACTCAGCGTTTTTCCACCTCTGAGGGTTATACATAGCTCCAAAAAGCAAGTATTACTTCGGGGTGGGGGGACAAGAGAAGTTCTGTTCTGTTTTTCAGGGTTCCCCCATGTGGTGTGACTCAAGAGGAGGGCTCTCTGTATGGATGCTTGAAACACCAATTTAGGGTTAAGATTAGGCCCTAGGGCATGGCAGGTCTGATCTGCTGGCTTTAGGGCCAGCTAACCCTGTGACTGATTGGAGGCCAGAACTCAAGTTGTGGCAGACTGCATATTAATGTCCAGGGTGGAGACCGAATGTAGGGTACCATCAGGGGCTGTGCAAGCTTGCCCTAATCGAGGTGTTTTGTGCAGCTCCATAGGGATCTGTTTCCCTCTGGAGGGGAGGGAGAGTACTGTAGGCTGGCTCTGAAGTCCCCAGCTTGGAGGGCTTGCATTCCGGGATTCAAGGGATGGAATCCTGAAAGCCCAAACTCAGTTTATGTTTAGGGTATAGGGCATGGATCCCCTATCTGCAAATGCTGAGGTGAGTTCTCCAGATTCTGAAGTTAGGGTGAATGTCAGGCATTCACTCAGACCAGACTAGAATTTGTGTCCAGTAAGGTTGCAGAATGTGTGGGTGTCCTCCTGGGGCCATGGAGGTATCTCCCGCAGAGGGTTTTGTGAAGCTCCAAATAGTATGATTTCATTCTCTGTGAGAGGTGGAGTACTAAGTATGGCTCAGGTGTCCCCATATGGAGGTATCGAGAGCAGGGTTCTGGGTTTGGATGCCTAAAAACCCAACCTAGGGTTAGCATTAAGGACAAGGGGAACGGTGGAATGATCTGCTGACTCTCGGGCCAGCTACGTAGGTGGCTGATTGGAGGACGGGGCTCACACTGTGGGAAATAATGTTCATTAGGGTCCAGTATCAGGTTCGTAAATGGGTGGGGCCTTATTAGTCGTGACGGTTTTTCCAAATCTGGGGGTTTTGTGTAGCTCCAATGAGCATGTTTTCCTTCTGGAAGGTAGGCAGCGTCCCATGGTGTGGTTCTGGATTTCTCACTCCGGAGTGCTTGTGGGCCAGTGCTCTTGGAACAGAAGTTTGAAAACCGAAGCTAGGGTTAGGGTTAGGGCTTAGGTCATGGCGGGCCTAATCTTCAGATGCTGGGCGAGCACTTGGGGATCTCAGGTTAAGGCGAGTGTCAGGAAGTAGCTCAGGCTAGATTTTGTGTCCCGACCATCTGCCAAATGTGGGGTGGTCTCAGGGGGCCATGTAGTTTGCTCCCGCTCTGGGGTTTTTGTGCAGTTCCAAAGATTTTGGTCTATTCTGAGGGAAAGGTCGCTCCTGTTTTATGCCTCATGGATCCCCCATACAGAGGGATGTGAGGGAGATTTCCGGGTATGCATGCCTGAAGAGCCAACCTATGTTTAGGGTTAGAACCTAGTGGTATGGCAGGCCTTATATCCTGGATCTGCAAAAAGCTACCCGTGAGGCTGTGTTGAAAATGGGGCTCAGGCTAAGGGTCACAGTGGGTGTTTGTGTCCTGGCCAGATGTAAAATTGGGTGTGGCCTCAGGGGTAACGCAGCATTCTTCCACCTCTGAGGCTTATGCATAGCTCCAAAAAGCAAGTATTCCTTCTGGGGGGGGGGCAGGAGAAGTTCTCTTCTGTTTCTCAGTCATTCCCCATGTGGTGGGATACAAGAGGAGGACTCTGGGTATGGATGCCTGAAACCCCAACCTAGGGCTAGGATTAGGGCCTAGGGGCATGGCATGTCCGAACTGTTGGATCTGGGGCCAGCTATCCCAGTGGCTGATTGGAGGACTGGATTCAGGTTGCGTCAGACTGCATATTATTGTCCAGGGTGGAGAACGAAAGTGGGTGGCATCGTGGGCCGTGCATGTTTTCCTTGATCTGTGGGTAATGTTGGGCTCCAAAAGGCACAGTTTCCTTCTGCAGGGAAGGGCGAGTCTTGTGGGGTGGCTCTGAAGTTCCCAATCTGGAGGGATTGCATTCCAGGACTTAAGGGATGGAATTCTGGAAACCTAATTCAGTGTATGGTTAGGGTGTAGGGCATGGATCCCTGATCTTCAGATACTGAGGCGAGCTCCCCAGAATATGAAGTTAAGGCGAGTGTCAGGCATTCACTCAAACCAGACTAGAATTTGTGTCCACTAGGGCTGCTGAATGTGTGTGTGGCCTGCTGGGGCCTTAGAAGTTTCTTCTGTTCTGAGGGATTTGCGGAGCTCCAAATAGTATGATTTCATTCTGGGGGAGATGTGGAGTCCTATTGTATGGCACAGATGTCCCCATATGGAGGGATTTGAGAGCAGGACTCTGTGTATGGATGCCAGAAAACCCAGCCTAGGGTTAGCATTAGGGACTAGGGGCATGGCAAGTCCAATCTGCCAACTCTGGAGCCAGCTATGTGGGTGGCTGACTGGAGGTCGCTGCTCAGGCTGAAAGACAGAATGTGCATTAGTGTCCAGGGTCAGGTTCCATCAATGGGTGTGGCCTCGTTGGCCTTGCATGTTGTTCCTAATCTCGGGGTTTTGTGAATCTCCATTGAGAATGGTTTCCTTCTGTAGGTTAGGCAGAGCCCCNGAATCTCCATTGAGAATGGTTTCCTTCTGTAGGTTAGGCAGAGCCCCATGGTGTGGTTACTCAGTTATCTATCTGGAGAGATTGTGGGCCAGGACAATTCAGACAGAAGACTGAAAACCTATGCCAATGGTAGAGTTAGGGCCTAGGTCATGGCAGGCCCAATCTATGAATGCTGAGGCGAAATCATGGGGATCTGAGGTTAAGGAGACAGGCAGATGTCACTCACGCTGGAGTTTGTGTCCATTCAATTCACTGAATGTGTGGGTGGTCTCATGGGGCCATGGAGTTTTCTAGGGCCATGGCCTAGACCTACTGTCAGCCTCACAGATAGCTAGAAACATATCCAGCACATAAGTCATGCCATGGCCCTAGGTCATCATCTCTACCCAAACTGGGTTTGCAGGCATCTGTCCCCAGACCTTATCTCAAATACCTGAATATGAGGGAAGCTGAAGCACAAAA
Organism: Enhydra lutris kenyoni; assembly: GCF_002288905.1. Taxonomy (NCBI): domain Eukaryota; kingdom Metazoa; phylum Chordata; class Mammalia; order Carnivora; family Mustelidae; genus Enhydra; species Enhydra lutris. Next base: position 19,398 of record NW_019154474.1, on the reverse strand, counting down.
CAGTACTCCTCCTTCCCCATGAGAGGAAACCTAGCCTTTGGGGTGAGGGTAAAACTCTCAGTGTATGAGGAACATGCATGGACCATGAGGGCACGCCCACTCTTGAGGGTGGCTTGGGCACAAAGGCACATTGAGATCCTTAGGCTGAGAAATGTTTTCATACAAGGCCCAACATTAGCTGAACTAGGAGTCCGCAAATCAGACTTGCCATGTCTCTAGGGCCAAATCTTAACTAAAGCGGAGGTTTTCCAGGAGCCCATACCCAGATTCCTGCTCTGGAATCTCTGTTTTTGGGTCACCCCTGAGACAAAAAACAGGACTGCTCCCTTTCCAAAGCATGACACCAAACTATTGTGAGCTGGGCAAATCCCCACAGAGAGATAATCTACCATGGCCCCATGAGGCCACACCTACATTCCATGGCCATCCTAGACACAAAATCCAGAGACAAAAGCCAGAGCTACTGTCTCACACTCGCCCTCAGATCCCGAGGATCTCCCCTCAGAGTCTGTAGATCAGCTATGCCATACCCTTGTCCCTAACCCTAAATCGAGTTTGTGTATTCAGACTTCTGTCCCCAGAGCCCTGGCCCACACACCCTCCAGGTTGGGGCCTCTGGAGCTACACCACAGCACTGTGCCTGCCGGCTCAAAGTAAACTGTGCCCTTTACAGTTGCCCAAACCCTACAGTTTAGGAGAAACCTGCAAGGCCCTCGAGGACACCCCAATTTTGTAGGGCAACCTGGAACACCCTGACACACCCTGAGCACCTACATCCAGTCAGACACACAGGTGGATGGCTAGAGACAGGAGATTGAAACTAACATGCCTCTAGTACCTAATCTGAACCCTAGCATTGTTTTTCAGGCATCTGTCCCCAGAGACCTGGTCTGAATACCAGCATAATGGGGTCCCTGAGGCACAAAACAGCACACCTCCTGTCACAGAAGGGAAGCTTGCTATATGGAGCTGTGTTAAAGACTCAGGGGAGGAGAATCCTGCATGGTCCCTGAGCCACGGCCAAAATCCAAGGTGTCCCTGGACACAAACCTGCATTGTGACCCATCAGCATGAGACTCGATTTCAACTCAGCCTCCTGGGTAGTTCGTCCCAGAGCCAGCAGATCGAACCTGCCATGTTCATAGGCTGCAATGGTAATGTGGGGTGGGATTTCCAGGCATCCATGTATAGAGCTATGCTATCGAATCATTCCATATGGGGGACCCTGGAGCCATCAAACAGGACTCCCCCTGTCTCACAGAAGGAAACCTTGCTGTTTGGAGCAGTTCACAACACCCAGAGTGGGAATACCTCCATGGGCTTATGAGGCCACCCCTCTCTTAGGATGCCAACATGAACACAAACTCCAGCCTGAGTGAATGTCTGACACTAGTCCTTACCTCAGATGCTGGAAATCTTTATTCAGCCTCTGCAATTGCGTCTCCCATACCCTAGGCGCTAACCCTAACCGTACCTTGTGTTTTCAGTCTTCCATCCTGAGAGTCCTGGTGTACAAGCCCTCCAGATTGGGAATTCTGAAGTCACAAAGCAGCACACTGCCTGCCTTTCAGAAGGCAAAAGTGGCCTTTGGGACTGCACAAAAACTGCAAAAGAGGATCAACCTGCACAGCCCTTGAGGGCAAAGTAACTTCATAGGCCACTGGTGCACTAATGATCAGTCTGGCACAGCTAAGCCCTGACCTCCTGTCAGCTACCTATGTCGCTGGCCGCCTATTCAAAAGATCATAACTGCCATGCCCCTAAGCCATCATCTCTACACAACCAGGGTTTATAGGCCTCTTTTCCCAGAGGCCTGGGCTCAAATCCTTGCATATCTGGGAATATGATCCATAAATTAGAATTCCTCCTGCCCTGCAGAAGGAAACCTTGCTATTGGGATGTGTATAAATCCCTCAGAGTAGGAGAAACCTGCATGGCCCATGAGGCCCCGCCCACTGTTGAGGGCCACACTGGGCACAATCCCGCATTGTGACCCTCAGTCTGAGCCACATTGTCAACTAAGCTGCCTCAGTATACTGACCTAGAGCCAGCATATGAGGCCTGCCACGACCCTAGGCCCAAATCCTGACCCAAGGTTGGGTTTCTAGGCACCCATATACAGATCCCTGCTCTCAAAACCCTCTTTTTTTAAAATTTTATTTCTTTATTTGATAGAGAAATCACAAGTGGTAAGAGAGGCAGACAGAGAGAGAGGAGGAAGCAGGCTCCGTGCTGAGCAGAGAGCCTGATGTGGAGCTCAAACCCAGGACCCTGAGATCTTGACCTGAGCTGAAGGCAGAGGTTTAACTCACTGAGCCACCCAGGTGCCCCTCTCTAATGCCTCTTTATGGGGACCCCTGAATTTGAAAACAAGATTCCCTCTATCCCCCACCAATGACAACATGCTATTTGGAGCTGTGCAAAACCCCCAAAGAGGGAGAATCTTCCATGGCCTCCTTCCATGGAAGTTTCCCTATCTGGGATTTAGGCGCAGCTCCAAACAGCAAGGTTTCTTTCTGGGGACAGGAGGTGTTGTGTTCTGTGGCTCAAGGATCCCCCAAATGTTTGAATTCGAGACAAGGCCTCTGGGGACACATACCTGAAAACCTAAGCTACTGTTCAGATTAGGGCCTAGGGGCATGTCACCGTCAACCTTCTGTCTCTGGGACCATCTACATGGGTGTCTGATGGGAGGTAGTTGCTCAGGTTGTGTCAAACCGCACATTTTTGTCCAGAGCATCTTACCAAATTGGGGTGGCCTCAGAGACCTTCTGGGTTTCTCCTCACCTGAGGTTTATTGAAGCTCTAAAGGGCACAGCTTCCTTCTGGAGGGCAGGCATAGTCCTGGTGTGACTATGGAATACCCAGGCTGGAGGGCTTGTGGTGCAGGACTCTGGGGACAGAAATCTGAAAACTCTGGCTAGGGTTAGGCTAACGGCTGAGGGTATGACAAGCCCAATCTGCATACCTTAGTCCAGCTCCTCAGGATCTAAAATTCAGATAACTGTGAGGCAGAAACTCAGGCTTTGCCTCTGGGTTTTGTGTCTCAGAAAGGCGCAGAATGTAGAGGGGATCTCATGGGGCCATGGAAGTTTCTTCCTCATTGAGGTTTTTTCACAGCTCCAAATAGCATGCTGTCATTGTGGGGGAAAGGAGTAATCTTGTTTTCTGATTCAGGGGTCCTCATGAGGAGGGATTCGAGAGCAGGGCTGTGTACGTATGCCTAGGAACCCGACAATGGGTTAGGATTTGGGCCTAGGTTCACCACAAGCTTCATATGCTACCTCAAGGTTCTGATGCCAATGGGGTTTAGTTGAAAACGTGGCTCAGGCTGAGGGTCACAATGCGGGATTGTGCCCAGGGTGGCCTTCAACAGTGGGAGGGGCCTCATGGGATGCAGGTTTCTCCTACTCTGAGGATTTTACACACATCCCAGTAGCAAGGCTTTCTGCTGCGGTCAGGATTTCCATTTTGTGGATCATATTCCCCCATATGCAGGGATTTGAGACCAGGCCTCTGGAGCCAATTTTCTATAAACCCAGGTTACGTAGAGATGATCGCCTAAGGGCATGGCAGGTCTGTTCTGCTCGATAGGGTCCTATCTACCTGAGTGGCTGACAGGAATTAGGGCCCAGGCTTTGGCAAACAGAATATTAGTGCTCAGTGCAGTTTAGGAAATTGTGGTGCCCTGAGGGCCATGCAATTTGATCCTCCTTTGGGGTTTTTGTGCAGTCCCAATGGCCACTTATGTCTTCTGAAAGGCAGGGAAAGTGCTGCCTTGGGGATCCAGAATTCCCAATATGGAGGGCTTGTTCACCAGGACTCTGGGGATGGAAGAATGAAACCACAAGCTAGGGTTAGGGTTAGGGCCTAGGGCATGGCAGCCCTGATCTCTAGTGCCTGAGACTAGATCACTGGCATCAGAAATAAGGGCTAGTGTCTGATGTCCGCTCAAGCAGGAGTTTCTGTCCATGAAGACCGCCTAATGGAGGGTTGGTCTCATGAGGCCATGGAGGTTTTCCCAATCTGGGGATTGGGCACGGCTCCAAACAGCAAGATTCTCTTCGGGACAGTGGGAGTGCTGATTGATGGCTCAGTGGTCCACCATATGGACCTATTTGAGAGCAGGCTCTATGTATGGATGCCTGAACAGTGCAATTTTCGTACCCATTGGAGCCAAGGGACATTGCAGATCCTGTCTCCTGGCTCTGGAGCGAGCTACGCAGGGGACTGAGTTGAAAAGGAGTCTCATGCTGAGGGTCACAATGCAGGTTTGTGTCCAAAACGACCTTCAAATGTGGTGGTGGCCTCAGGGGCCATGCAGTATTCTACTACCCTGAGGGTTTGACACAGCTCAAAATAGCAATGTTTCCTTCTGGGGACAGGAATTTTTGTTCCTGTGGCTCAGGTATCCTCCAAATGTTGGTATTCGAGACCAGGCCTCAGTGAACAGATGCCCTAAAACCTAAGCTAGGGTACAGATTAGATCCTAGTGGCATGTCAAATTCAATCTTCTTTCTCTGGGGTCATCGACCTGGGTGTCTGACGGGAGGTAGTTACTAAGGGTATGTGACACTGCGCATTTTTTCCCGGGCGACCTATGAAATTGGGATACTCTGAGGGGCCTTGCAGGTTTGTCCTAATCTTGAGGTTTCCTGAAGCTCTAAGGGGCACAGCTGCATTCTGGATGGCAGGCAGAGTTCTGTGGTTTGTCTATGGAATACCCAGGTTGGAGGGTTTGTGGGGCAGGACTCTGCAGACAGAAGTCTGAAAACACCAACTAGGGTTAGGATTAGAACCGAGGAAATGGAAGGCCCCATCTGCAGACCCAGAGGGATCTGAAATTAGGGCGAGTGTTAGGCGGTAGCTGAGGGCTTTGTCACTGGATTTTTTGTTTAGGATGACCATAGAATGTAGGCGTGGCCTCATGGGGCCTTGGAAGATTCTCCCTCTCTGGGGATTATGCCCAGCTCCCAATAGTTTGATATCATTCTTGGGGAAGGGAGGAGTCCTGTTTTCTCATTCAGGTTTCCCCCCAAAACAGGGATCCCAGAGCAGGGCTCTGGGTTCAGGTGCCTGCATAACCCACCTTGGGTTAGGATTTGGACGTTGGGGCATGGCAAGCACAGCATGTGGGCTCTTGGTCCTGCTACTGTAGGGCCCCATTTAAAAATGACGCTCAGGATGGTGGTTACATTGCGTGTTTCTGCCCAAGGCAGCCCTCAAGAGTGGGCGTGGCCTCATGGACCATGAAGGATTCTCTTACCCTGAGGGTTTGACACCCATCCCAACAGTAAGATTTCTTGCAGGGGAAAGGAGGAGTTCTGTTTTTGCATCAGGTTCCCCCATATGCAGGGATTTGAGATAAGGTCTGGGGACAGATGCCTGAAAACCCAGGTTGGGTAGATATGACAGCCTAGGGCTATGACAGGTCCAAATTGCTGGATATGCGGGTAGCTGTCTTGGTGGATGATGGGGTGGGTCTGGTTTCTGGCTGTATCAGACAGAGCATTAGGGCATAGGGCGACCTATGAAATTGGGGTGCCATCGAGGGCCAAGAAGGTTGATCCCCTCTTCAAATTTTTGGGTAGTCCCATAGGGCCCTTTTTTCCTCCTGGTGGGGAGGCAGAGTGCTGCATTGTGGCTCCTGAATTCCCAGTCTGGAGGGCTTTGTGGGCCAGGAGTGTGAGGATGGAAGTCTGATAAGCTAGGGCTAGGTTTAGGGTAGATGGCAAGGCAGGCCCAATCTGTAGGGACTGAGGCGAGTTCCCCAACATCTGAATAAGGGCAACAGTCAGATGTCCCTTCATGCTAGTTTGTCCATGCTAGCTAGTCCATGATGGCTGCCTACTGGAGTGGTGGTGGCCTCATGAGGCCATGGAGGTTTTCCCACTCTGGGGATTGTGAGATGATCCAAAACAGAAAGGTTTCCTACAACCACACAGGGGGGGGGACCTGCTTGATGGCTCAAGGGTCCCAAATACAGAAAGATTCGATAGCAGGGCTCTCAGAATGGATGCCTGGAAACCACACCTCGCATTTCCGTTGGCGCCTCAGAACAAGGCAGGTTCGATCTGCTGGCTCTGGGGCAATATACCCAAGGACCAAGGTTGAAATGGAGTCTCATGCTGATGGGTCACAATGCGGGTCTGTGTCCAGGGAGAGCTTGCACTGTGGTGGTGGCACAGGGGCCATGCAGGATTCTCTTACACTGAGAGTTTTACAAAGCTTCAAATAGCAAGGTACCCTTCGGGGGTCAAGAGGTGTTCTGTTCTGTGCCTCGGGACCAACCCTTCCATATGTTGGTATTTGAGGCCAGGTCTCTTGGGATAGATACCAGAAAACCTAAGCTAGGGCTCAGATTAGGGCCTAGGGACATGTCAGGTTCAATCTTATGTCTCTTGGGCGATCTACCTGAGTCTGACTGGATGCAGGCACTCAGGGTGTGTAAGACGGCTCATTTTTTTTTTTTTTTTTTCCTGAGCGGCCTACGAAATTGGGGTGGTTCAGGGTGCATGCAGATTTCTTCTAATCTGGACCCTTTGGCAAGTGTAAAGGGAACAATTTCCTTCGAGAGGGAAGCACAGTCCTGCAGTGTGGTTCCGGAGGCCCAAGGTTGGAGGTTTGTCAGGGAACACTCTGGGACAGAAGTCTGAAAACACAAACTCGAGTTAGGTTTTGGGCCGAGGGTATGGTAGACTTGATTGGCAGACCCTGAGGGAAGCTCCTAGCGATCTGAAATTAGGGAGAGTGTGATGTGCTAACTCAGACTTTTGTCTCTGGATTTTGTTTCTAGGATGGCCATGGTATGTAGGGGTGGCCTCATGGGACCATGGATGATTCTCCTTCTCTGGGGATTTTTCCTAGCTCCCAATAGTTTTGAGCCGTTCTGAGAGAAGGGAGGAGTCCTGTTTTCTGTCTCAGGGGTCCCCAGTAGAGGGATTCCAGAGCAGGGCTCTGGGTACAGTCACCTGGAAAACACACCTTAGGTTAGGATTTGGGCCTAGGGGCATGGCAAGCCTGATATGCAGGTTCTTGGTCCAGCTACCTAGAGGCCTTATTTGAAAACGGGGCTCCAGTTGAGGGTCACAATGAGTGTTTGTGTCCAAGCTGGCCCTCCAGAGCGGCATGGCCTCTTGGGCCATGCAGGTATCCCCTGCGCTTAGGGTTTTACAACCATTGCAACAGCAAGTTTTCCTGCCATGGGGAAGGAGGAGTTATGTCTTATGCATCAGGTTCCCCCATATGCAGGGATTTGGGGTAAGGTCTAGGGACATATGCCTGAAAACCCAAGTCGTGTAGAGATGACAGACGAGGGCCATGGCAGGTCCGATCTGCTGGATATGCGGCCAGCTGTCTGGGTGACTGACGGGAGGTCTGGCCTCAGGCTGTCTCATACTAAGCATTGGTGCATAATGCAGCTTATGAAACTGGTGTGTTGTTGAGGGTCATGAAAGTTGATCCTCATTTGCGGTTTTGGGGTAGCCCCAAAGGGCACTTTTTTCTTCTGGTGGGCATGCAGAGTGCTGCATTGTGGCTCCAGAAATGCCAACCTGGAGTGCTTGTGGACAGGAGTGTGACAACGGAAGTCTGAAAACACAAGCTTGGGTTAGGTTGCGGGCCTAGGGCATGGCAGGCCCAATCTGCAGAGGCTGAGTCAAGATCTACAGCATCTGAGGTAAGGGCTAGTATTAGATGTTCACTCAGGCTAGAGTTTGTGTCCATGATGACCGCCTAGTGGAGGAGTGGCCTCATGAGGTCATGGAGGTTTTCAAACTCTGGGAGTTGTGTGCTGCTCCAAACAGCCAGGATTTCTTCTTCAGAACATGGGGACTTTGTTTGATGGCTCAAAGGTACACCATATGGAAGGATTCGAGAGCAGGGCTCTACAAATGGATGCCCGGAAACCCCACCTTGTGTTACCATTGACACCTAGGAACATGGCAGGTTAGATCTATTAGCTCTGGGGTGAGCTACCTGGGGGAATAAATTGAAATGGAGTCTCATGCTGATGGATCACAATGCTGGTTTGTGTCCAGGGAGACCTTTGAATGTGGCAGTGCTTCAGGGGCCATACAGTATTCTCCTACGCTGAGTATTTACACAGCTCCAAATAGCAAGGTTCCCTTCTGGGGACAGGAGGTGTTCTGTTTTGTGCCTCAGATGACCCCACACATGTTGGTGGGGAGAGATGTCTGAAAACCTAAGCTACCATTCAGATTAGGGCCTAAGGGCATGTCAGGGCCAATCTTCTGTCTCCTGGGCCATCTACGTGGGTGTCTGACTGGATATTGGTGCACAGAGTGTGTCAGACTGCACATTTTTGTCCAGGGTGCCCTACGAAATATGGGTGGCCTAGGGTGCCTTGCAGTTTTCTCCTAATCTGGAGGATTTGGGCAACTGTGATGGGCAGAGTTTCCCTCAGGAGGGCAGGCACACTCCTATGGTGTGGCTACTGTACTGAGCCTCAGCCTGAAGGGCGTGTGGACCAGGGCTTTGGAACAAAAGTATGAAAACACAAACACGTGTTATGTTTAGGGCTGATGTTATGGCAAGCCCGATCTGCAGACCCTGAGGGGAGCACCTTGTGATCTGAAATTATGGCGAATGTGAGGCGGTAGCTCAGGCTTTTGTCTCTGGATTGCATCTCTAGGATGGCCGAGGATGTAGGGGTGGCTTCATGGGGCTATGGAGGATTCTCCCTCTCTTGTGATGTTGTTGGGCTCCCAATAGTTTTGTGTCATTCTGGAGGAAAGGAGGAGTCCTTTTTTTTTTTTTTTTTTTTTTTTTCCTTCTCAATGGTCCCGCAAAAAGGATTCCATAGCTGGGCTCTGGGTATAGGCTCCTGGAAAACTCCACCATGGGTTAGGATTTGCGCCTAGGAACATGGCAAGCATGATATGCGGGCTCTTAGTCCAAGTACCAAGGGCCTTTATTTGGCAGTGTGGCTCAGGATGAGGGTCACAATAAGTGTTTGTGCCCAATGCGGTCCTCCAGAGTGCGAGTGGCCTCTTGGGCCAAGCAGGTTTCTCTTACCAAGAGCATATGACACCCATGTTAGGGTTAAGGCCGAAAATATGTTGGTCCGATCTGTAGACCCTGAGGGGAGCTCCCCAGGATCTGAAATTAGGGCGAGTGTGAGGTTGTAGCTCAGGCTTTTGTCTCTGGATTGTGTGTCTAGTATGGGAAGCAATGTAGGGGTGGCCTCATGGGGCCCTGGAAGATTAGTTGTCTCTGGGGATTCTGCCAGGCTCTCCATAATTTGGTGTCATTCTAGGTGAAGGGAAGAGTCCTGTTTTCTGTCTCAGGGGTCCCCCAAAAAGAGGGATTCCAGAAACGGACTCTGGGAACAGGCTCCTGGAAAACACCACTGTGGTTTAGGATTTGGGCCTAGGGCCAAGGAAGGCCACATATTCAGGCTCTTTGTCCAGCTCCCGTGGGGGCCTTACTGAAAATAGGCTCAGGCTGAGGGTCACAATGCGTGTATGTGCCCATGGCAGCCCTCATGAGTAGATGTGTCCTTATTGGCCATGCTGATTTCTCTTACTCGGAGGATTATACACCAATTCCAACAGCAAGTTTTCCTGCCATGGGGAAGAAGGAGTACTCTTTTGTGCTTCACGTCCCCCCATATGCAAGGATTTGAGAAAAGGTCTAGGGACAGATGCCTGAATACCCAGGTTAGGTAGAGATGACGTCCTAGGGCCATGGCAGCTCCCATCTGCTGGATATACATTCAGCTAATTAGGTGGCTGGTGGGAGGTCTGGCCTCAGGCTGTGTTAGACAGAGCATTAGTGCACAGGACAGCCTATGAAATTGGGGTGCCATCGAGGGAATTGCAGGTTGATCCTCATTTGGATTTTCTGGGTAGCCTCATAGGGCACTTTTTTCTACTGGTGGGCAGGCAGATTGTTGCATTGTGACTCCAGAATTCTCAGTCTGGAGGGCTTGTGGGCCAGGAGTGTGAGGACAGAAGTCTGAAAACACAGTCTAGGGTTCAGTTCAGGGACGAGGGCATGGCAGTCCCCATCTGCAGTGGCTGATTCGAGATCTCCAGCATCTGAAGTGAGGGCGAGTGTCAGATGTTCACTCAGGCTGGAGTTTGTGTCCATGATGACTGCCTAATGGAGGGCAGGCCTCTTGAGGTCATGGAGGTTTTCCCATGCTGGTGGTTGTGAGCTGCTCCAAACACCAAGGTTTGCTTCTGCAGGACAAGGGGAGTCCTGTTTGAGGGCTCCAGGGTCCCCTATATGGAAAGATTCGATAGCAGGGCTCTACGCATGGATACCTGGAAAGCCTACCTTGCGTTACCATTGCAGCCTATGAATGATGCAGGTTCGATCTGGTGGCTCTGAAGCCAACTACCCAGAGTACTGAGTTGAAATGGAGTCTCATGCTCATGGGTCACAATGCGGGTTTGTATCCAGGGAGACCTTGGACTGTGGCGGTGTTTCAGGGGCCATGCAGGATTCTCCTACCCTGAGGGTTTGACAAAGCTCACAAGAGCAAGGTTTCCTTCTGGGGACAGGAGGTGTGCTGTTTTGTGGCTCAGGGACCACATGATGGACCATACATTGGTATTCGAGAACAGACCTCTGGGGAGATGCCTGAAAACCTACACTAGGGTATAGATTACATCCGAGGGGCATGTCAGAATCAAACTTCTGTCTCTAGGGCCTTTTACCTGGGTGAGAAGGTAGGTGCTAAGGGTGTGTCAGACTGCACATATTTGTCTAGAGAGGCCTACGAAATTGGGGTGGCCTCACAGCCTTGCAGGTTTCTCCTAATAAGGAGGGTTTGGACAACTTTGAAGGGCAGATTTTCCTTTGGAGGAGCAAGCACAGTCCTGCAGTGTGGCTCAGGAGGCCCATCGTGGAGGGCCTGTAGGCCTCGGCTTGGGGGACAGAAATCTGAAAACACAAATTCGGGTTAGAGTTAGTGCCGAGGTTATGGCAGACCCATTCTGCAGACCCTGAAGGGAGTTCCGTGGGATCTGAATTTTGGGCAAGTGTGAGGCGGTAGCTCAGGCTTTTGCATCTGGTTTTTGTGTCTAGGATGGGCACAGAATATAGGGATGGTCTCATGGGGCTATGGAAGATTCTCTTTCTCTGAGGATTTTGCCTGACTCCCAATGTTTTGGTGTCATTCTGGGGGAAGGGAGGAGTCCTGTACTCTCTCTAAAGTGTCTCCCCCAAAAAAGGGATTCCAGAGCAGGTGTCTGGGTATGGGTGACTGAATAAGCCCAACGTTAGTCAGGATTTTGGCCTAGGGGCATGGCAAGCCCAATATGCAGGCTCATGGTCCAGCTACTGAGGGGCCTTATTTGAGAACAGGGCTCAGGCTGAGGGTAACAGGCGTGTTTGTGCCCATGGAGGCCCTACAGAGTGGGTGTGGCCACATGGGCCCTGCAGGTTTTTCCTACTCTGAGGGTTTGACACCCATCCCAACAGCAAGGCTTCCTGCCATGTGGAAAAGGAGTTCTGTTTTGTGCATCATGTTCCCCCATATGCAGGGATTTGAGATAAGGTCTGGGGAAAGATGCCTGAACACCGAGGGAGAGTATAAATGACGGTGAAGGGATAATGCAGGTCTGATCTGCTGGATATGCACACGGAGTGTGGTGGCTGATGGGAGGTCTGGGCTCAGTGCCATCTATGAAATTGCAGTACTGGCAAAGGCCATGCAGGTTGATCATTTGGGGTTCTTGGGCAGCCCCGTAGGGCATTTCTTCTTCCTGGTGGGCAGGCAGAGTGGTGAGTTGTGGCTCCAGAATTCCCAGTCTGCAGGGCTTGTGGGCCAGGAGTGTCAGGTTGGAATTCTGAAAACACAAGCTAGGGTTAGGTTTAGGGCCAAGGGTACGGCAGGCCAAATCTGCAGAGGCTGAATCGAGATCTCTAGCATCTGAAGTAAGGGCGAGTGTCAGACGTTCACTCAGGCTAGAGTTTGTGTCCATGATGGTCGCCTCATGGAGTAGTGGCCTCATGAGGCTATGGAGGTTTTCCCACTCCTCGGGTTGTGAGCTGCACCAAACAGCAATGTTTCCTTCTGCAGGACAGGAGGTGTCCTGTTTCCCAGCCCAAGGTTCCCCCATACGGAAAGATTTGAGAGTATTCTCTTTGTATAGATGCCTGGAAAACCCACCTCGTGTTCCCATTGGCACTTAGGAACAAGGCAGTTTCGATCGCTGCCTCTGAGGTGAGGTACCCAGGGGGCTGAGTTGAAATGGACTCTCATGATGATGGATCATAATGCGGGTTTGTGTCCATGGAGACGTTGGAATGTGGCGGTGGCTCATGTGACATGCAGTATTCCCCTACCCTGAGGGTTGGACACAGCTCCGAATAGCAAGGCTTCCTTCTGATGACGGAAGGTGTTCTGTTTTAGACCACTGGGACCCCACATATATTGGTATTTGACACCAGTCCTCTGGGCACAGATGCCTGAAATCCTAAGCAAAGCTCAGATTACTGCCTAGGGGTATGTCATGTTCAATATTCTTTCTCTGGGGTCATCTACCTGGGTGACTGACTGGAGGTCGGTGCACAGGGTGTGTCAGACTACGCAGTTTTATCAAGAGTGGCCTACAAAATTGGGGTGGCCTCGGGAGCCTTGCAGTTTTCTCCTAATTTGGATGGCTTAGGCAACTGTAAAGGGCACAGTTTCCTTTGGAAGGTAGGCACAGCCCTGAGATGTGGCCCAGAAGGCCCCAGCCAGGAGGGTGTGTTGGCAAGGGCTCTGGAGACAGAAGTGCGAAAACACAAATTTGGGTTAGGATTAGGGCCAAGGGATGGCAGTACCGTTCTGTAGACCCTGAGGGGAGCTTCTCAGGATGTGAAATTAGGGCGAGTGTGAAGCGGTAACTCAGGCTTTTGTCTCTGGATTTTGTTTCTAGAATGGCCACAGAATGCAGGGGTGGCCTCATGGGGCCATGGAAGATTGTCCCTCTCTGGGGATTTTGCTCAGCTCCCAAGAATTTGGAGTCACTCTTGGGGTAGGGTGGAGTCTTGTTTCCTGTCTCAGGGGTCCCCCAAAAGGAGGGATTTCAGAGCAGGGCTCTGGGTACGGGAGCCTGGAAAACCCCAACTTGGGTTAGGATTTTGGCCTGGGGGTTTGGCAAGCCCAATATGCGAGCTGTTGGTCCAGATACCAAGGGGCCTTACTTGACAATGGGGATCAGGCTGAGGGTCACAATGCGAGTTTGTGCACAAGGCGGCCCCCAGGCGTGGCCTCATGGGCAATGCAGGTTTCTGCCACACTGAGTGTTTGAAACCCATCCCAACAGCAAGGTTCACTGGTATTGGGAAGGAGGAGTTCTGTTTTGTGCATCAGGTTCCCCCACATGAAGGGATTTGGCATAAGGTCTGGGGACAGATGCCTGAAAACCCAGGTTGGGGAGAGATGACGGCCTAGGGCGTGGGCATTTCTAATATGCTGAATATGCGGTCCGATGTGCACATACATGCACTGTGCATTGTGACACTCAGCTTGAGCCTATTTTCAGTAAGGCCCCCTCGGGAGCTGGACTAAGATACCGCATATCTAAATGCCTGCATATCTAAGAGCCCACATATCTAAGAGCCCACATATCTAAGAGCCCACATATAGGACCAAGGCCCTATAGACCTAGGACCAAGGCCAAAATCCTAAAACACAGTGTTGTTTTCCAGGTGGCTGTACCCAGAGTCCGTCTCTGGAATCCCTCTATTTGGGGGATCCCTGAGCCAGAAAACAGGACTCTTCCCTTCCCTTAGAAGGACACCAAACTATTGATAGCCTGGTAGAATCCCCAGAGACAGATAATCTTACAAGGCCCCATGAGGCCACACCTACACTGCATCCAATCCTAGACACACAATCCAGAGACAAAAGCCTAAGCTATAACCTCATGAGTGCCCTAATATCAGATCCCAGAGAGCTACCATCAGGGTCTCTAGATCGGACCTCCACAACCTCAGCCCTAACCATAACCTGAGTTTCTGTTTCCACACTTCTGTTCCCATAACTCTGGATAAACACACACTGAAGGCTGGGACATCCAGAGCCACACCGCAGGACTGTGCCTGCACTCCTGAAATAATCTGTGCCATTTACAGTTGCCAATTCCCCCCAGATTAGGAGAATGCTGCAAGGCTCCCAGAGCCTCCCCAATTTTATATGCCGCCCGTGACAAAATACACAGTCTGAAACATCCTGAGCACCTACCTTCAGGCAGACTCCCAGGTAAATGGCCCTAGAGATAGAAGATTTAACCTGATATGCCCGTAAGCCCCAATCTGAACCCTAGCTTAAGTTTTCAGGTATCTGTACCCAGAGGCCTGGTCTCGAGTACCAACATAGGGGGTCCCTGAGCACAAAACAGAACACCTCTGTCCCCAGAAGGGAACCTATTATGTGGAGTTGTGTTAAAGCCTCAGGGCAGGAGAATCCTGCATGGTCCCTGACCACCACCACATTCCAAGTTCTCCATGGACACAAAACTGCATTGTGACCCAAAAGCATGAGACTCCACTTCAACTCATCCTTCTCAGTTGCTCACCCCGGAGGCAGCAGACAGAACTTGCATTATTCCTAGGCACCAATGGGAACACTAGGAGGGGTTTCCAAGCATCCAACATAGAACCCTGCTCTCTAATCTTTCAGTATGGGGAAGCATTGAGCCAACAAACAGAACTCCCCATGTCCTGCAGAAGGAAACCTTGCGCTTTGGAGCAGCTCACAAGCCAAAGAGTGGGGAAAGCTCCATGGCCTCATGAGGCTACTCCTCCATTAGGCAGCCATCATGGACACAAATTCCAGCCTGAGGGAACTTCTGACTCTCGCCATTTCTTCAGATGCTGGAGATCTCGAGTCGGCCTCTGCAGATTGGTCCTGCCGTGCCCTAGGCCTTAAACTTAACACTAGCTGGTGTTTTCAGACTTCTGTCCTCACACTTCTGCCCCACAAGACTTCCAGACTGGAAATTCTGCAGGCACAACGCAGCATTCTGAATGCCCACCAGAAGGAAAAGGTGGCCTATGGGGCTGCACAAACACCCAAATGAGGATCAACGTGCACAACCCTCGATGGAACCGCAATTTCATAGGCCACCCTGTGCACTAATGATCTCTCTGACACAGCCTGAGTCCAGACCTCCCGTCAGCCACCCAGTTAGATGAACGCATATCCAGCAGATCAGAACTGCCAAGGCCTTTGGGCATCACCTCTATGCATCCTGGGTTTTCAGACATCTATCCCCAGACCTTATTTCAAATCCGTGCACCTAGGGAACTTGATGCACAGAACAGAACTCCTTTCCCATTTCAAGAAAACTTGCTGTTGGGATGCTGTTGGGTGTCAGAGTCAAATACACAGAGCAGGATAAACCTGCATGGCCCATGAGGCCACGCCCATGCTTGAGGGTCATCTTGGGCACAAACATGCATTGTGACCCTCAGCGTGAGCCCCGTTTTCCAATAAGGCCCCTCAGAGTCTCGACTAAAAGCCTTTTTGGAGAGACCCGAGACAGAAAACAGGACTCCTCCCTTCCCACAGAATGACCCCAAACGATTGGGAGCTGGGCCAAATCCCCAGAGAGGGAGAATCGTTCATGGCCAATGAGGCCACCCCCACATTCCATGGCCATACTTGACACAAAATCCAGAGACAAAAGCCTGAGCTACGGCCTCACGCTCGCCCTTATTTCCTATCCAGAGGAGCTCCCCTCACAGTCTGTAGATCCCGCCTGCCATGGCCTCTGCCTGATACCCAAGCCAACGTTGTGTTTTCACACTTCTGTTCACACAGACCTGGCCCATAAAGCTTCAGGCTGGGGCCTCTGGAGCCACACCACAGGACTATGCCTTCCCTCTCAAAGGAAACTCAGCCCATTCCATTGGCCACAACCCTACAGATTAGGAGAAACATACAATTCCCCAGAGGCCATCCCAATTGCTTAGACCGCCCTGGACCAAAAGGCACTTTCTCACACAACCTGAGCAACTACCTCCACTCAGACACACAGACAGATGTCCCCCACAAACAGAAGATTGAATTGGATATGCCCCTAGGCCCTAATTTGAACCCTAGCTTACATTTGTAGGCATCTCTCCTCAGAGGCCTGGACTCCAATACCAGCATATGGGGTTTTCCTGACGCACAAAACAGAACACCTCTCATCTCCACATTGTTGTGCCCGAGTTTCCGCGTCCGAGAGACCACCAAGGAGCCAACACCGATGCAATCACATGAGGGTTTATTCGACAAGCTTAAGCTTGGGCCCAAGTATACCCAACGCAGCAGAGTAGGGACTTGGACCCCGAGCTTAGTTAAGGCATGGGTAGTTATGGGTTCCTGTTACTAAAGCATGGTGGGGATTCCTGGAACAAAAGCAGGGTGGGGGTCTCTGGAACTAAAGCAGGGTGGGGCTTGCTGGAACCAAAACAGGGTGGGGCTTACTAAGGTAGGGTGGGGGAAAGTTCAGCCCTTGGGCACAGGGGTCTGAGATGGCTGCTGGAGCTAATATGGCTGTACTTATGCTAAGACTAAACCTGAGGTGGGATGGCCTTAATTTTCTCGGCCTCCACATTTCCCCCTGAACAATTTTGACCCTTAAGTCTTTAAAGTTGTTGAAGGTGGAAGGTCTCATCTTCTCTAACTTCTTCCTGCTGAGTAGGGGTGTAGAGTTGTCCCTACCTACTCGGGTCAACATTGTTCATTTGGGGAATGTATAGGGAAGTTATGAAAGACAGAGGCAGCTGAGTCCAGGGGTTTCAATCAATAATTAAAGGAGAGAGAGACTGTTTAAAGTGCTAACCTGTGTAGGTCAGAACCCACGAAATATTTTGTGATAACCTAGAACGTCAAGATGGCTGCACTTATGTCAGGGCTAGACTCGAGATGGGTACAGCCTTGTTTTTCTTGGCCTCCACATTTCCCCCTCTCAGAGGAACCTAAGGTAGGACCCAATCATGAGTCCAAGCTGGCCTCAGTAACAAGGTAGGGAGTCTTGGAGGTGGGAGTGGTCAGATCACAATGTAGGGTCCCTTCCAGGAAGGCTCCAAGTTTTCCACTTGGCAGCAGTGCATCCAAACCAAGTCCACAGGTTGGTAAGGGTGTGGTTCCAGCTCTGCCTCTGTCTCAGTGTGGGCAGTTAGGATCCTTGCGTGGGCTAGACAGACCTGGAGTACAGACTGATCAGTCATTGTTAAGGAGGGCCTGATACCCCGTCACTCTGGCACTTGTTATCCATCAGTCTGGTGGAGTCCGGAGAAGGCCCTCGATAGCGAGAGTGGTGGTCAAGATGAGATTTTGACCCAAAGTCAGTTAACATGCATCCTTGACCAGGAAGACCATGGCAGCAATTATGTGGAGGCAAGGGGGAACCCAGCTGCTACTGGATCTAGTTTCTTGCTAATATAGGCTACTGGCCTTTGCCAAGGCCCCAGAGTCTGAGTCACAAGTCCTTCAACTCCTTTGGCCACCCCTACCTCTTAATCCACATACAAGTGGAAAGGCTTGGTAACATCTGGGAAGGCCAATGCTGGGGCACTCAGTAAGGCTTGTTGTAATTCCCGAAATGCTCCTTATATCTGGGGCTGACTGACTGGCAAAAGCAAGATCGTCTAAACAAGCTATCATGCAAATTCTCTGAAGTTTAACTCAAGTTGTCTCTTTTAGGTAAACAAGCATTTAAGAACAATTAAATCTAGAATTTAACATTCATAAAGGTGTGTTATTAAAACACAAGTTTTTCTCTCTAAAATAACCCTCATTTCCAGAGATAGCCAAATCAGGACTAATTCATTTGAAAAACAAATCCAGTTTTAATAAACTTGGTCTAATTATTTACATAAGCTCAGCAAGAACAGTGAGTAATCATATAGATCTTTTAGAATCTGATTTGCTGGAACTTCTTCTAAGGAATCTCTAGGTTGAACTTTTTAGTAGCCTCTCTGGGCCAGAAGCCAAGCCACGTAATTGCCATCAGACATGCCTGCAATACCTGTCGACTTGGGCAAATACTCTTCCTGAGGTCCTGCCCCTGCCAGGGAATGACATTCTTTTCTCACCTGGTGAGGCTGCTGGAAATTCTGGAAGCAAGGTATCAGGCCAACAGTTCCAAAGGCTTTATGGCACCAGGTTTTATAAAGTCAACCTTAGATCCTTTAAGTTGTCTGGTCATATCTGAGTCTTTTCAAATATGACACCCCAGTCAAAGCCTTGGTAAATTAACCAGTGCTTCCAATGCTGTTCTGTCATAAGCAGAACAGATTCTTATTGAACTTACGCAAATGACTGATTGCCATGGAAGAAGATTACTTACTAAGACCTTCTGGTTTCAGAGGGTTCAGATAGAGAGAAAAGTTGAATGCCTTGATTTGTTTACAAATGAGCACTTTTAGATATCTATAAATTACAGATAACTTAAGAAAAAGTTTCCCTAGTCTGGAAGAGCAAACATTATGGAACCAGTCCCATTTAAAATAAGACAAAACATTAAGAGACACACATTACAATTCCCTTCAGTTCATCTAGTCCCATGTTGCTAATTCTGGTTTAGTCCAAATGCAGCTTTTACTTCTGGAAATTCTTACCCATTTCAGTTCCAGGATTTTAACATATTGAAGACCTGTATTTGTCCTGAATGTCTGCCATAAGAATTTTCTTTAGGGCAGAATTCATCTTACAAGAGAATTAAAACAATTAAAATGACAAAAACTCAGAATAGATATGGTTAAATATTAAATGATGACCTTATCAAAACATTAAAACTTTAGGAAATGTATAGAACCTCTGGAGTAGTTACAGCCATTTATCCAAGTAACCCAGGGTTTATCATTGGTTTAGCAGTATTCCAAGTAACTTAGCATATCAAGGAAAAGCCTTATGAATCAAAGAGTGATCTCATTTACAATTTGGGTGGGCAATGAGAAAACCATTTACATTTTCTTAACAGCAGATCAATTAATCTAAGAAAACTTTGTCCTTTAAACAGAGAATTTCAGTCTTATACCAATGTACCTTTAAAACCCATTCATTTCAATCTTAGTCCGTCCTGACCATCCTAAATTCCATTCTAAATATTTCCCTTCACAAACCTTCTACAACTTACCTTTGCATTTAGGTTTTGTCCTGAGTCATTTCCTTCCAAACAACCATCTCATTTAGGACAAAATTACCTTCTTTTACTTTCAACAAAATGTA
Source organism: Enhydra lutris kenyoni (assembly GCF_002288905.1). NCBI lineage: Eukaryota > Metazoa > Chordata > Mammalia > Carnivora > Mustelidae > Enhydra > Enhydra lutris. Next base: position 215 of record NW_019154474.1, on the reverse strand, counting down.
ATCCCATTTCTTAAATCTTTCTTACATATCTCCTACTTTCCTACATACAGAGTTGCTTCCTTTATTTTCATCAGTCTTACAGTTAGTGGAATTTTGTACTTTTAGAAACACTTTAACCTCTAGTCAGTTATTAAATGTGAACAGAACAGGTTATAACAGAATTCTTTAGATGCCAATTTATGAATCAGTTAAGCACAAAACATGTTTACCAACAG
>NW_019154473.1:3780-23350 GCF_002288905.1 Enhydra lutris kenyoni | reverse complement strand
ACGTACTCGTTGCCGACCTTGACCCTGGGGTAGCAGAGGGCTTTGAGTAGGTCAGCAGAGTTCAGGCTCTGGAGATAGGCTGCCTTGTCAGCAACTGCAGAGACAAAATTCAGGCACCCTGTGTGACCTACTGTGGGTCCCACAATTCATGGGGGCAGAGTGATGAGTGAGCCATTCTATAGAAAATCTGTATGGGGGTGAATTTACATACGTTCATCAGAAGCTCAACTATAAAGAAAACATGAATTTGGAATGATCTTGTCTGTATTACCTTCGGTGCCATCTGGCTCAGCCTGCTCCTCACGCTGCTTCTGCTTGAACTTCATGTTCCCATAATGCATCACCGCACCTGTGAGCTTGTAGATGGAGACTCTTTCATCAGAGGTGAAGCCCAGGATGTCAATAGCACTCTGCCAGGAAAGATGAGAGGACAAAGGTTAGGGCAGAAGACACTAACTTATTCAGGAGAATTTATAACTTATCCTTAACCACACCTATAGAGGAATGTTATTGTCATTTTATACATAACGGATTAAAAAAAAACTGTATATATGACTTACATCCGTGGCCATCAGCTCTTCCTGGTCATCAATGCTGGGGACTGTGATCTCCCCTTGACTGACGAAGGCATAGTCATATGGGTTGGTGGTGATCAGGAGCATTTCTGGGTACATAGAATTCAGGGTATATGTTTTCCATCAGAAGTTGTTAATAAAATGATTAACTTCTAGCTTATAAATCTAAGCTCCTTCTTACCAATTAGGTCTGGCTTCTTGTTAGACATGATTTGATAGAAAATGTGATAGCTTCTTTCCGCCTTCAGCTGGAAAGTAACTCTAGACTTCTCCAGAAGATCTGCAATGAAAAGTAGACACTGGTCAGGAGGAAAAATTGCAAAGTTCCTGAAGTGATTTTGGAATTTGGGATAATTAACTAAAAAATCTCCCTGGCCTGTTGTGATTTCAGCTGAGTGTTGTGCCTCTACAACATAGGCTACATATTGTGCCTCTACAAACACCATCACAGATGCTCTTACCACCTCCAGAAAGAGACTAAAGCATGCCTGGCCCAAGACATAGACATTTCTCATGCAGAAGATCATTTGGGATATAATTGATTCTGGAGAACCCCTTCTTCCTTAGGGTCTTTTCTCACTTTATAATAGAGGCACCACTGAGAGCAACATTTATCAAGCCTCAGGCTAGGAAGAAATCACGTATTCTCAACTAGAAGGCAACTCATTTACCCTAGTGTTAGTGTTTTCTTAGAGAAAATTGAAATGTTTTCTGAGGCTGGAATATCTCAGACAAGCCCCATGGCTCCTGGCAGTTCTTATAGAGTCATTAGTTCATGACTGGGATAAAGCGCACTGTGGGCTATGGATAGGACGTTAACGATAGGCATTAACTACGGGCATGTTTGGCAGCAGACTGGTGTTTCACAGGCCCTGGGCTCAGCAGGAGCTGCAGAATGTTCCTCCAGACCATCATTTGTCATTCGTGAGTTCTGTTTAGGAGGTCCTGTTACTCACATGTTTCAATATCAGCAGAAGCCAGTTTTCCCGTGGTACCGAAGTGGATCCTGATGAATTTACCCTTGCAAATAAAAATGATGATGTTATATACAAAACTTGAAGCACTCAAGAAAAATGGGATGGAAATGATAATTCAAACATGCTTTCTTTGGCATGGAAGGGCTGAGAAGATTCCTCTGTGACCAGGAGACTTACAAAGCGAGAGGAGTTGTCATTCCTCACGGTCTTGGCGTTGCCAAAGGCCTCCAGTAGGGGGTTGGCACTGATGATTTGATCTTCAAGGGTCCCCTGCAAAGGCAAGAGTGGTCCTTACCTTCCGGGCTCCAGACTTCCTGAGAGCCCTGAGAGTCTGGAGTCTGATCCCAGGCCCACCTGCATTTTGCCAGAGGTAGCTTCCTCCTTCTTCTTCTCCCCAGTGACTGCAATTGTTGCAAAGTACTGGATGACACGCTTGGTGTTCACAGTCTTCCCTGCACCAGATTCTCCACTGTCAAACAGAGACCAAATATATGTGAGGAATTAAGCTGTGTGACAAATGAAAGAACCTCCATCATCAGCATTTACTACCTTACGCACCCATCTTCATATGTCTTTGTCAGTTTCTCCCCACTCTCCTCTTCAGCCTACTATAGCTCATATTATTTCTGTTGCTTTGCACTGACAAGAAGTAGGGGAATTCATTCACTAATCACCTAACACATATTTCTTGAAAATGTGCCAGTCTCTTTTCCAGGTGCTGTGGCCTGGGCTTGGGGTCCAAGAGGCAGCCACCCAACGGCTATGTGGAAAATGAAACCATAAAAAACAACAAATGTAGTTCCTTAGTTTCCTTAGACAAAAGACATGGCTCAAGTGAAGTCTTTGAAGGACTAGATGTTTCTCAAGTAGGCCTTAAACAGTGGGCCCCTGGGAATAATCCCAAACGGCTCAGTGTTCAGATGGCTGTATGTTGTTCATTGCCGTGTACCAGGTCCTGGCCATGCACAGAGAAAGGTTTTATAACCCCTACTCTTAAGAAAGTTCTGGGCAGCTTTTAAGACTGGACTAGCATATGACAAAGTTTAGGCCATTGTTATTTTACATTCTGATGCAGTCTAAACCCTACGATACAGCACAAACTATATCCCGTTCCAGGCTGAACAGCATTGCTTCAACACGAGCACTAACTACTTCGTTTTAGTTTGGCATTCTCCCCATGCAAATAAAATACCAATACATCCCAGAATAGTAATACATACGTGATTAAGATGGACTGATTCTCCCGATCTAGGAGAAAAACAGTGGACAATTAGCATCATACCAGTTACGCAAACAGAACTTGCTATAGGGAAACACCTGGGGCGTTGAATATAAATACTGTGTCATTTTAAATGGAGTTTTAAAATATATTACTGTAAAGTTATATATGATATTATTCTTAAACCTCTTAAGTTGAAGAGAAACATAAAATGTTGTTATATCTGAAATTCCTTAAGTCCTCATAGTTAAGTGTGTCCTTCCGGTTTAAAAGAAAGAGCAGTACTTTCCAAAGCCAGACATACTCTGTAGTTGTCCGTTGTGGATTTCAGAAGCATACTCTCTGCTGATTCATGCATAAAGGAGTGAAAAATGCAGAATATATGAAGGATTTGGACAGTAGTTTAATAGGTTTAAATAGTGCTTATCAAGCCAAAGTTGAGATTTGGTTTCTAAATGAGTCAGTTGGCCTCACAGAGTGGGGGGAAAAGAAAAAAGTATCGGAGGGCCATAGCCCGTAACCCTAACTCTGATCAGTCCTGTCAAAAGTGTGCTATCAGGGCAAAGAAAGATCAGGTGAGGAGAATGCCTCAGTCAGAACAAAAATGCTTTTAAGGGGGCAGAAAACAACTTCTGTTTCTGTGCATGTAGCCCCCAAACACCATCTTCATTCAATTCATTCATTCATTCATTCTGTGGGATGGTCTCTGATGATGTTAGAGGTGACAGTACTCCTGAAAGCATCAGAGTGGTAGTCAACAAGGAACTTGAGCACAGAAGGATTGAACGTGTATTTTTCATCTCCATTAAGACAATATGATTCCGTAGTTACTTAATCTTAACTATTGTTACTTAAATCTATACCATAAATCATGTATTTCCGTGGAGAATACAAGCAAGTTAAGTTTCAAAGGATAGAGCAGAGGCATGGCCTGGTAAAGTCAAGGAGGTGGGGTCTGGAGAGCCCGGTTTTAGTTCCAGCTCTGACAGCATGTATCTCTCTGTGCTTTAGTTAACTCTTCTGTACAACCAGGGGCTTAGATTAGATTATCTCTGAAGATCTGTTTAGCTTTAACACTGTGTGACTCTAGGACTCTAGGTGGTTAAATAATTTGTCTGAGAAACACTTGAGCTACTGACCCGTCAACATGAACTGGTAGGCGTTGTCAGAGATGGAGAAGATGTGGGGCGGGGCCTCCTGGCGCTTCTTGCCTCGGTAGGCTGTCACCACCTCTGCATTGTACACCGGCAGCCACTTGTAGGGGTTCACGGTGACGCAGAAGAGGCCTGAGTAAGTCTACACCAAAAATGAGAAAAAAAAAAAGGAGTATAATCATCTCATGGGGACCTTAATAATCTACTATTTTTCAAAACTGTTAACTAGCTGTCTGAGCAGAAGGCCATGAGAATGAACTCACGTAGATCATCCAGGCTGCATAACGCTCTTTGAGGTTGTACAGCACGGCGGGCTCGTGCAGGTGGGTCATCATGGCCATGTCCTCGATCTTGTCGTACTTGGGAGGGTTCATGGGGTAGACTTGATCATCTTTCACTGTCAGAGTCTGGCAAACGGGGACGATAACGGCTCAGGTGAGTCGAGAGACCAAACACAAGAACTGATAGGACGGGGCCAGCTCCAGGGGCTCCACTCACCGCTCCAGCCTCGGTCTTCACCGTCACTTTCCCTCCTTCTCTGCTCTGGATGGTCCCTTTCACAAAGGATTCCTTGGGCTCCGCCACAAAGACAGATGTCTTGGCATCAAAGGGCCTATTCTGGGCCTCGATGCGCTCCTTTTCAGACTTCCGAAGGAACGGAGCCGCCTCCCCGAAAATGGCCATTTCCTGGTCTGAACTCATGGCTGCTGAACTCAGCCCAGTCGAAGACCCTGCCTGGGAGGGAAAGAAAAGATATTCTGGAAATTCAGATATTCGATGTCACATTTAGAAAAAGAAAACATGGGACGCCTGGGTGGCTCAGTTGGTTAAGCAGCTGCCTTCGGCTCAGGTCATGATCCTAGCGTCCTGGGATCTAGTCCCACATCGGGCTCCTTGCTCGGCGGGGAGCCTGCTTCTCCCTCTGCCTGCCATTCTGTCTGCCTGTGCTCGCTCGCTCTCTCTCCCTCTCTGACAAATAAATAAAATCTAAAAAAAAAAAACAAAAGAAAACATTTTTGAATCTCTGAGGAATTGAGCACTTAGCGTCGTGTGGAGTATGACCTTCCTGGCTTGGCTGGAGATGAAACGTCAGCGTTCGTGTTCTGTGCCAAAGCTGATAGATACTTAATCGAGCATTTGCAAAGAGACTGTGGTTTCTGGCTCACCTGCCATATGATATTTTAGCTGCGTTCTCTGTTGTATTTGGTATGCATGTTAATTTCTATATGCGGGCTGTGATTAGCTTATACAGAGCACAAAGCGAAGATGATGGCAGGTGTCCTCCGGCTCTTATCATCGAGAGCTCTTATCTTCCAGATGGATTATAAGCACCCAGCAGGCAGGGAGCACCTCTCTTTCAAGGCATCCTTCGTGCCTCTTAGGATACATGCTGAATACAGGGAAGGGCTCAAAGCTGGCTTTGTGAATTAGAAGTACAATAAGTTTATGTTGTGAAAATTCCGGGAACTATTTTGTATGTAGTGAAAATCTTTTCATTATAGATTTGGATTCATTACAGATTTACAAAGGCTACCTGATAAAGGAAAGCAGAACTGTAGTGAGCTTTGCTTTACATTGTTTTGTTAAAAAAAAAAATTCTGGGGTGCCTGGGTGGCTCAGTGAGTTAAGCCTCTGCCCTTCAGCTCTGGTCATTGATCTCAGGGTCCTGGGATAGAGCCCCACATCGGGCTCTCTGCTCAGCGGGGAGCCTGCTTCCTCCTCTTTCTCTGCCTTCCTCTCTGCCTACTTGTGATCTCTCTATCAAATAAATAAAATCTTTAAAAAAATAAATTCTATTTTACATCAGTTTCTCTTGTTTCCACACTTCTGACAAATTTGCCTTTTTCAGTTGTCCTTAATATTTTTAAAAGACTTATAAAATATTATTATGTTTTCCTTATTACTGAGATTCTCATAAAAATTTCACAAAACTTTCTTTTCAGGATCCTTCCAACTCTAGCCACTTTAATATTCATTAATTCATTAATCCTGTCAATAATGATCAGAGGTAATTTGTTTTATAATAATAAAGATAGTCTTTCCAGAAAAACTCAAAGCATTTGTGTAAACTTTTCTACATTTTCCCAAACTGCGGTGATTTGGATAACACAAAAATGCTTTGTGTTGCTAAAAATGCTCATAATCATTTTTCAGAGCATTTAAATTTTTTTTTCCATTTTATAGACTGTGAAACAACATGAGGGTTGAAGCTACTCTCCCAAGGTGCAAAGACTCAAATCATCCAGACAGCATCTCAGATTTTGTTTTTGTTTTTTTGGGTTTTTTTTTTTTTTTACAGTATATGGTGCTGAGGAAAATCTATAATATAGGAAATTTATATTTTCTCTATAACTAACACCAAAATGTTGTATTGCATATCATAAGTTATTTAAAAGACAGACCGCAATGCTAAAAATAGAAAAAAAATTGTATATAAAACTCAAAATTCTAAGAAAGCATTTTCAGGTATTGCAGAGGATATAACTTAATGAGAACAAGTTTCTAAAATCTCTCTCAGAATTCTTCAAGGGAAACATGATCAACCATGAAATGAAAATGCTTTCATTTTATAGCCCCCTGAGCACGCTCCAACCACTGTGGAAGATTTCTTGCATCCTGTGAAGAATGAGGGAAAAAAAATCAGTACCTTACCTTAGAAATGCAACCTGGAAGTGGGTCAGAACTGTAAGAAAAAGAGCAAATTTCTTCTGGTTAGACTCTAACCATTCCCAATAATAGTGCAATTCTTAACGTGAGAATCAGGAAATGACTGGGAACACTCAAACAGCTAATTAAAATTGCTACGGAGTAAGTTGGAGCCTGTCTGGAAGGGCTGCCAGTTCTGGTGGGGGCCAGGACGTGGGGCAGGGCTGTGGGCTGCCAGAGAGCGCTTGCCGTCCTCAGACAGACCCTGTCCTCACACACACACTCACCTTGAAGCTTTATGAGGAAAGACAAGTCCTACCCATTCCAAGGGTCCTTTTATAGGGTCAAATATGGAAAACACGTAGCCTCCTCCTCTTTCTTAAAACGTATTTGGCAAAACATGTTTTTGGCAATGAAGGTCTCCAAGCGTAATTCCCCTCATATTAAAGATGTTTGGATATAATTAGAAGTATTTCCTCTCACATTTGGTTAAGTATATGAATCAATCTCCTATAAATAATTCGAGAGGTTAGCCACATGAAAGCAATCTGGCTGGAATAATGTAAGGTGGTGTTTCAGAGAGGGCTACGTTCCGCAGTCCCTGCGCTTTTGTTGCCACCGCTGTTCTGTTTTGCCCAGTCGCCTGCCTGTGAAGTCTTTTCAACTGCCCGCACAATTGCGGATACTAGACTGGGAAGGGAAGTTGCTGCTCTCTACCAGAGTGTCAGAAAAAGATTGTCCGTTCCTGTCCAGAAGGCATGAGGTTGGGGTGGGGGGGTGCAATGTACTGTGCTTTGTTGAGGGTGCTTGGAAATGTGATTTTAAAACTTGCTTCGTAAAGAGCAGCCACACACAGCTGCTTGTGTTGTCTCTGGTCAACTGCCCCCCCACCATTCATTGTCAGATCAGACCACTCCCACCTCAGGCATGCTCCCCACTGCTTTGCCTCGCCAAGCTTAGAGGTCCTGCTTCTCTCTGCTTTGAAAAAATGCAAGTTGCTTGTGAAATCCTGTTTCCTCTTTGAAACTCAGGACAGGAAGATATTAGAAAACAGGGCATTTCTCTGTCTAAATACACAGCACCCAGAGCTTCTCCATCAGCTGCCCGTGGCATACATTTCTCACTTTGCTTACCAATGACACCTGAATGTTGTTTTCTATTCTAACTTTTAATTTTTTTTTTTAAAGATTTTATTTGACACAGAGAGAGAGATCACAAGTAGGCGGAGAGGCAGGCAGAGAGAGAGAGAGAGGAGGAAGCAGGCTCCCCAATGAGTAGAGAGCCCGATGCGGGGCTCGATCCCAGGACCCTGGGATCACGACCTGAGCCGAAGGCAGAGGCTTTAACCCACGGAGCCACCCAGGTGCCCCCTAACTTTTAATTTTTTAAAAAATGATTTGTTTCATTATCTCTTGTCTTGGGTCTCTCTATGTCAGCTTTTTCTGTCTGCGATGGAGACTAAATTTTCCTCATATCCCGTTTTGCAACAGTTCCTGTATTATTATACATACATTTGAATCGATTTAATGAAATAGCCATAGGAAAGCAGATACCTGGAGATACTGGTTGCAGTGGTCATGTGATATATTACTGCCTGGAAGGGACTATCTAACCCATATTCCTCATTTGACTACGAAAACAGCTCCGGTCCAAAGAATAGAAGACAGTGATCACAAATCACACAGCAGCCTAGACCCCGGGCCCCTGATTAGCACACAGCCCAGTATGCTTGCTGCTACCAGTCTTCTACCTGGAGTAGATTAAAGCCATCAGGAAGGGTCTTCCGGAGACCTGCGTCTGATGGGATCCTTCCTAGCCAACCCTCAACCTGCTTTCTGACCACAGGTATAGCATTTTACTTTCTTACAATCCATGTTGTTTGCCCCCACCCAATCCATTTTCTTTAGCAGCCGTCTGAAAAACGGGGGCAACGCTTCTCGGGAACAGAGGACGTGTTCATAATGTTCTCAGTAGGATTTGATAGGCATTTCAAGATCTCCTTTTGACCTGTGCTGGATGGGCTTTGTAGTAAGCTTGTTATAAGATGTTGTTTTTTGCTTACAACTGCCAAGTTATGAGGCACTTGAGCATTTACAGTTATGTGGAACAAAGGGAAAGATGGGCCAAGCAGGGAGAAAGGTGATCCCACACTCTTCCTTGGGCCATTGGGACAATGGGAATTCTAAGTACCTGCTAAGCTGCTCCCACATGTCTGATGTAAGTCATTCTCCCACAGTGCAATTTAAACCCGTACACTTTTGCTTCTCATCAGGTGGGTAGTTACCACTTAGCTTTTCCTTTATGCTGTCCGGGAAGGTTATACCTTGGGCTATGTATCTCAGTGGAATCCAGAGTAGAAAATCTTGATCATTTAGGAAAACGTCTCCGAGTAATTCAGATTGCTACCATTTCTGGGTTTTGCACCACAGTGGTAACATAACACTGATGGTTATGTGTGTTGAATTTACACCCAAATTATCTATTTCAGGACTCGTATTTTATGGACACTCCTGATAATTTATTTTGGCCTTTCACATGATTATGAAGGCAGCCATCAAGTCTGGAAACATAGGCTAATAACTTATTGATAATACATTATAGTATATAGAAGAATATTCTCTTGGCCCCAGACTTGAGAGCCACCTTGTAGCTTTCATAGGGAGAAAGGTCACATCTCACTCATGTCATACCCATTACCTGGTGTGCATTCTCTGACTATATGGTGTATGGGTATTCATGATGAAAATCTTGATGGGTTATTAATAATACTTTGGATTTGTGTTCTTGATAATATCAAGGAGAAGTAATGGTATAGTGTAGTCTGAGTCCCCTATTTGAGAATATAGCCAGTGCCATTTTTTGCATAGACCTGGAAAATTAAGTACATGTCAGGGGGGATCAGCTTTCTAGGATCCTATTATATCCTGGTATTAAGGAACGGTTAGAAAGAAAAGGTGACTTCCAGATTTCTTCCAGAATGGGCTTCCCTGATAGGCGACAGTTTTATAGTTGTAAAGTATTCCTGTAGACTTAAAAGTGAATGCTGCTTCTTAGTGGCAGGTTGAGTATAATTGTTTGATAGCCTTATGATTATTCTAGCTTTGACACCACTTTAAGAAAGACCAGTCTAAGGATGTTGTTTGCAAAATACCCTGTGCTCTTTATTTCCTTGTAGTAGGGTAGAATGGACAATAATTACAGGGGGAGATGACCAAAGACTTCACATTTTGTGCATTTCTTCAGTCAGCCCATAGTATCCGGGCATGATCACTCTTCACTTATGACTTTTGTGTGGACCTCCCGGCTCTTCACCCGCAGCTTGTTGACCTGGGACTCGGCAATGTCAGCCCGCTCCTCAGCCTCCTCCAGCTCATGCTGGAGCTTGCGGAATTTAGCAAGATTAGTGTTAGATTGTTCCTCCTGAGAATAAAAATGGAATTGTAAGGAACCCATACTGTGCATCTTTCTAGACTCTGGGCTTAAGGGAAGAAAGGACTTAGTATCTGTGGAGAACTTCAAATACCGAGCAGGGGACATTGTTTTCTTAGCACCTCCTGGATTTTGGTTATCATTGAAGTGAACATTATGATTTATTTGGGGCTTGGTGTCCCATAAATAATTGCATATCTATTTTTGGAACAAAAACCTATTAAATGGTATGTACCACAAGTAAAGCAAGAAAAAATATAAGAGCAGAGAAGGCAAGAGTACAGGGCACCTGGAGGACTCAGTTGGTTAAACGTTTGCCTTCTGCTCAGGTCATGATCCCAGGGTCCTGGGATCAAGTCCCACACTGGGCTCCCTGCTCAGTGGGGAGCCTGCTTCTCCCTCTGCCCTTCCCCCCTGCTTCTGCTTCTCCCTCTGCCCTTCCCCCTTGCTTGTGATCTCTCGCTCTCTCAAATAAATAAATAAAATCTTTTTTAAAAAAAGGCAAGAGTACTGAAATCTTTCTTCTTGTTAATGCTTGCTATAAGATGACTGTGGGCTCAAAGTAGATATTCTATATCATATTAAGGATGAATTTCTTAAAGGTCTCTTTAAATCGAAGTAAATTTGGAATTTTGTATATTATTTTGGAACATTTCAAAACAATCATTTTTCTCCTGTTTTGGATGTAATGATTCTACTGATAAATTCCCTAATATTAAGTAATCCTTACATTGAAGGAATTAACCTGTTCAATCACTGATGACATTCCCCTTAATAAAGGGTTTCAGAGACTTGGTTATTTATCTTTGCTGAAATTACACTCATGAGCAAAACTGCCTTTAGTTCCATCCTCTGCCCACCCCCCCCCCTTCTCTCTTGGACACGTTTTGGTATGAGGGTTACATGAGCTTCTTAAAATGATTTGGAAAGCTTTCCATCTTTTCCCATGCTCTGGAATGGCTTACATAGCTCAGGGATTATCTGTTACTTGAAATTTTGAAAGACCTGTCTGGACCTCAGTCCATTTTCAGAAGCATTTCTCAAGTTATTGAGCCAACTTAGTAATTCATGACCTCCTATAAAAAATTATCAATCTCAAAGATTTCACCTTTGTTGACAGATTTATATTTTACATTAAAAAATTATTTTCTACTTGTGGTTTGTATCCTTTCCCTTCTTTTCTTTTTCCTTTCCTTTCCTTTCCTTTTCTCTTTCTTTTCTTTTCTCTTTCTTTCCTCATCTCTACACCCAACATGGGGCTTGAACTCATGACACTAAGCTCAAGAGTCACATCCCTGGGGCCCCTGGGTGCCTTAGTTAGTTAAGTGTCTGACTCTTGGTTTTGGCTCAGGTCATGATCTCAGGGTCATGGGACTGGGCTCCCACACTCAGCATGGAATCTGCTAGAGATTCTTTTCCTCTCCCTCTTCCTCTCCCTCTGCTCCTCCCCCTGCTCATGCTTTCTCTCTCTCTTTTCCAAATAAATAAAATCTTAAAAAAAAAAAAAAGTCACATGCTCTTCTGACTGAGCCTGCCCAGCACTCCTTTTTCATTTCTATTGTGAGTTTGTATTTTTTTCTCCTTTTCCTGCCCAGCACTCCTTTCTCATTTCTATTTCTCATTTCTATTGTGAATTTGTGTTTTTTCTCCTTTTCCTTGATTAAGTGTATTTATTTTATTTACTCCCCAGAAATTTTCAGATATTACTAAAATTATATTAGAAAATAAGATACTCTCATTTATCAATTCCTACCTTTATCTTTAACAGTACTTCTTTCACTATTATTTTTAATTCCTTTATTGGACTATCAAGTTTTTAAAAATTTTGATTCATAAAGCAATGAATGGTCCTCCAAGGACAGCTTTGACTACATTCTTTAGGTTTGGAAGGGTGGCATCTTCCTTGAAATTTTATTTATAACTAATAATTATCCAGTAGTTTTTTTCTTTCCAATTTAACCCAAAAATTATTTAGGAAAGTTAGTTTTTAAATATTTAACCACTTGAGAATTTGTGTTTATATTTTCTAACCACTTTACAATTTTATCACAGTATGGCTACAGAATGTGGCCTCCACAATTTCTGCTTTGAAATTTTTTGAGGTTTCTTTGTGTACTGAAAATTTACTTTAAAGTCAAGCTATTAATATTACAAATAATAAGCAATAAGTACAAAAATGTGCAAATGTTTTTAAGAAGTACAGTCTTCTAAAAAGCAAATGGCTTATTTACTACAAAGAGTGGTAAATCTAATAATTTGTTCATTAGCTTTTCTTAACAAGGGACTTCTCTCTTCCCTACCATGTTAAGGATACTTACAGCCTCCTCAGCTTGTCTCTTGTAAGACTTCACTTTGGCCTGAAGTTTATCTACCAAATCCTGAAGTCTGAGAATATTTTTCCGATCTTCTTCTGTCTGAAAAATAATGAAAACCAAAGGGTCTCACTTCAAAAGCACTTGACTGTTGTTTCATTGTATGAGTGTTTCACGTATGTATGGGGAGTATTTAGCTGATTAAAACCATTGCCATACCTGGTAAGTGAGTTCCTTCACTCTTCTTTCGTGTTTGCGCAGACCTTTCACAGCTTCCACATTACGCTTTTGCTCACTCTCAACCTCTCCTTCCAGCTCACGTACCTGAAAATAAGTAGACTCTTAAGAACTTTGAACTAATAAGATACTGGGAGGAAATGGAAGTAGACAGAGATTGAGAGGCCCACCCTGGCCTCCAGTTTCTGGATCTGCTTCTTCCCTCCCTTCAGGGCCAGCTGCTCAGCCTCGTCCAGACGGTGCTGCAGGTCCTTCACCGTCTGCTCCATGTTCTTTTTCATGCGCTCCAGGTGGGCACTGGTGTCCTGCTCCTTCTTCAGCTCCTCGGCCATCATGGCTGCCTGATGAGTAGTAAAACAAAATCAGTCAAGAGAGCTGAGCTAGCACATCAGGATTCAAATGTGGCCATTATAGCATTGCCCTCTGCTCACATCAGTGATGGCCTTCTTGGCCTTCTCCTCTGCATTGCGGGCTTCCTGGACAATATCCTCCATTTCTCCTTGCATTTGGGATATATCTGTCTCCAGCTTCTTCTTGGTGTTGATCAGGCTGGTATTCTGTTTAAAAATAAATTACAATTTTTTTTATCACGGTACCAAAGTACTCATTTGTAGCTATTTTTTAAAATAATTTCAGATAAAAATTTACAAGTCCGATGCCCTTTGATATTAGTTTGTTATATAGTACTCTATGATATATAGTAAATAAAATAGAAATGTTATAGAATATTCAGTATCTTCAAGTACATAGTCCATAATTAGACCAAATAGCTCTATAATTTCATAACTGCTATTTATCAATGAGACTATTCACAGGGTCAGAATTATAACAGATGTTCAAATATCCCATTTCTCCAAAATAAAAATGCTAATATTGATAAGGATCAATAAAGTTACAAACACAGGAGAATATGGGCAGCTTTAGAATATTTTAGGAAGTGAACCAATAATTTATGTGAAAATAAAACAGTAAAAGATCTCTCAATAATACAGTGAAAACTTGGTAGAAGTATAAAACCTGGCTGTTATATAAAGCATGTAAGCTTATATTGTTTGGGACACATAAGCATTTACTGAAGGTGAGTTCTTTGGGCCAAACCCCACCTGGGTGTGCAGGAGCTGGACACGCTCACTGGCATCCAGGAGCTCCTGTTCTGCCATTTTCCTGCTCCTCTCTGTCTGCTCCAGAGTGGCCCGCAGCTCCTCGATCTCGGCCTGCAGCAGGTTGGCTCTGCGCTCCACCATGGCCAGCTGCTCCTTCAGGTCCTCCTGGCCCCGCAGGGCATCATCCAGGTGGATCTGGGTGTCCTGTGGGATGAACGATCACTGGGACACCTCGTTCTCAGGGCTGCAGTCACCCCAGCCATTTGGGGCCATCTTTTGAATGCACTTACTTTGAGGATGCTTTGGGTGTTCCTGTAGTTCCTCAGGGCCTCTGCAGCCATGCGGTTGGCATGGTTCAGCTGGATTTCCATCTCATTGAGGTCTCCCTCCATCTTCTTCTTGAGCCTGATGGCATCATTCCTGCTCCTGATCTCAGCATCCAGCATGGTCTGCATCGACTCCACAACCCTGATGTGGTTTCTCTTCAGCTGGTCGATTTCCTCATCCTTCTCAGCAATTTTCCTGTCGACCTCAGACTTGACTTGGTTCAACTCCAGCTGGATGCGCAGGATCTTTCCCTCTTCNGCGCAGGATCTTTCCCTCTTCGTGTTCAAGAGATGCCTTTAATGACATCAGGGGGTGACATTAGCAGAGAATGGAAACATTCGGAAGTTTTTCTGCATACCTTTCCTTCTGTTAATTTTGTGCTGCTTATTTTTTTAATTCAACCTATGTGGATGGGCTAGAGTCTTTTCTGACCTGATTTGTTTATAATGCACAATTGGACCTATACCTCTGCTTCCTCTAAAGCGGCCTGAAGTTCACACTTTTCTTGTTCCACTTGTTTCTTTATCTTCTCAAGTTCATGGATACGTTTCCCTCCTTCTGCAATCTGCTCCGTGAGGTCAGAAATCTCCTCTGTTGTTTGGGTAAAAGACAAGTAGAGATTTGATCAGACAGAGGACCTAAGGGACTGGTTCCCAAGGCATGAATATTATTGCAAGGGAAAGGGACTCACGCTGCAAGTTTTTGTTCTCTCGTTTCAAAGTTTCCAGCTGATCCAAGGATTCCTCGTAGGCGTTCTTCATCTTGAACAGCTCGGTGCCGAGAGAGCGGGACTCCTTCTGGGAGGCCTCCAGCTCGGCATGGGTTTCCTCATACTTCTGTTTCCACTCTGCCAGGATCTAAAAAACCCAGTGGGGTTACCAGTTGTAAAGGACAGAGGAAGACAGTGGCAAGCAGAGGTTGCTGCACAAGTTACCTTGTCGAAGTTCCTCTGCTTCTTGTCCAGGGCGGCGCAGGCCGCGTTGGTTCTCTCCACGTCCAGCATGAGGTCCTCCACCTCATTCTGGAGCCGCTGCTTCGTCTTTTCTAGAGAAGCGCATTTGGCGTTCACGGCTTCTACGTGCTCCTCGGCCGCCTGCAGCCGCTGGGCCAGCTTCTTCCTTGAAGGTTATATATGTTTGTAGAGGGGAGCGAACCAGAATAAGAATTAAGAGCTATGGCCACGCTAAGAAGTACTGGAAGCTTCATATGAAAAATATCCATTCATCCATTCAACAGATAATGATGAGCTCCTTTTATGAACCAGACACTGGGTGCACAGCAGTGAGCAAGGTGACAAAAGGGCCCTGACTCATGAAGCTTCCAAGTGAGGACAAGAGAGAAATAGTAGGCAGGTGAGAAAATGCCTGACAACATACTGCAGATATAAATGCAGTGAAGAAAAGTAAAACAGAGTAAGGGGTGGGCAGCTATTCTAGATATTCTAGATACCTCCTCTGAGGAGATAGCATTCAAGTCAAGGTCTACAAAGTCAGAGCAAGCCAGAGAGAGGTCGTGGGGAAAGTACTCCAGACGGAGGGACCAGCATGTGCAGAGCCTTGAAGCAGCGATGAGCTTGTTGTGCTGGACAAACAGCAATAAGGCCTGGCTATCTGGATAATTATTTGTTTGTTACTCATTTCCTTAAGTAGATTTTAGCATGGGGGGGCAGGTATCCTGTTTGTTTTACTCAGGACTTATTCTCAGGGCCTGGTAGTGCCTGGCAAAGAGGAACTAATTAATGAATGTTTGCGGGCTAATTCACTGAAGGTCGTTATCTTAATGATTCAACATGCAAAGTAGTCTGCACATTCTCTCACATCTGCACACATACTTGGCCTCCTCCAGCTCCTCCGTGCGCTGGATGGCGTCCGTCTCGTATTTGGTCCTCCACTGGGCCACCTCGCTGTTGGCCTTGGACAGAGCCCTCTGCAACTCAGCCTTGGACTCCTGCTCCTCCTCATACTGTTCCCGCAGCAAGTCACAGTCATGGCGGGAGGACTGCAGGGCATGGGCCAGGGCGTTCTTGGCCTGCGGAGATAGTTACAACTTCATTTTACTGGCTATGTTTAACTATTGAGTTTCAAAACCATTTGGTGTAAATGGACTCCAGTTAGGGTTAGGTCATACAAAAAACAGTGAGTCTGACAATATTATTATTTACCTTTATCTCTTCCTCCAGCTGCCTCTTTAATTCCTCAATCTGTTGGGTGAATGCTTGTTTGCCTCTCGACAACTGAGACACCAGAGCTTCTTTCTCATCTAGCTGTCGTGAAAATTCACCTGATAGATGAAAGAAATGGCATCATTTTTTAAAGTAAAGAAAGAGTTTTGCTAGCCCATAGTAGAAATAACTTTTAACTCGCCCCAACTGAGTGCTCGAAAGATTGAATTCTGTATTGCCACCTTCATGCTTAATGTCAAGTTTCTGATTTTTATGGTGAAACTCATGCATGAATCTGAATGAATAAATACAGCTGAAATCCTTTTTGTTCTCTCCATAACTAATTCTTTCTGGGTTTATGGTAGTGTGGAAAACCTGGTTGTAGGAGCCAAGACACTGAATTCTACATGGTCCCAGTTTCATCGGACTTCTGAGAGACAGGGTTATCCATTCCCCATTCAGGAGTCTGGTTCATTCTGATGTACAGAGACAGAAACTCGGTCTGCAACAGGAGTCCTGGGCCCAGGCTAGAGTGACTCCTAAGCTCAAGTGTCCCCTTAGCATGGCCAACTACTTTAAAAAGCACAACTACACAGAAAAGCGTGGCTTTTCTGGAGCAGAGCTCGATCCAGTCCTATCGAAGTCTTTATCTCCAACTTTGTCCCCAAGTGACCTGGCAAGTAAGTTGAAAGTCTGAGCTGTTCAGTAAAGGACACATGTCCTCAGCTGTTTTTATTAGGCTCTCGCGTTACCAAATCAGTTGTTTTCAACCACATCATCTTCATTCTTAGTGCCCAGAAGAGGAGAGTTACCAGATTCCGTCTGCAGGCGTCCCCTCTGGGTTGTCAGGTCATTGATGAGCCGCTGCTGCTCCTCCTCCTTTGATTTCAGCTCGCTCACTTGGTCCTCCAGTGTGCGGCACATTTTCTCCAGGTTCCCCTATGCGCAAAAAGGCAAAAGAAGGAAACAAAGATGCCGTGATATAATTTTAAAATATACATAAACATATAGATAAATACATAAAATAAAGTGTAAGTCAATACTTTTGGCATAAAATCAAATTATCTTGTCTATAATGTGATACACAAGAATTGTTTGCCTTGTATTTTGATCGCTGTCCTCAGTAAAAAATACATGTCGGGATTTTTAAAGAGCTAACTGTGAAGTTCTGTGCCCTATTAACCCACAAAAAATTTAAAGCCTGTGTTCTAAAATTTAAGATTTTGTAAGAATTACATGGTGTATTTTTCTAAAAGCATATTTAGGGGCACCTGGGTGGCTCAGTGGGTTAAGCCTCTGCCTTTGGCTCTGGTCATGATCTCACGGTCCTGGGATCGAGCCCTGCACCGGGCTCTCTGCTCAGTAGAAAGCCTACTTCCCCCTCCCCCTCTGCCTGCCTCTCTGCCTACTTGTGATCTCTCTCTCTCTGTCAAATAAATGGATAAAATATTAAAAAAAAATAAAAGCAAGTGTATATGTACATGATTGCCTTTGTGTGCAGTGAAACTTGGCATAGCCGTTAATTGAGAATGTTGGAGACCTAGTTCTCCAGCTGGAGCCTGAGAGAATGCAGGTGACCTTTGTTCAAAAGCTGGTCTGGTGTGATGGGGCCAGTGTGCTTAACTTCTTTGAATTTCAGTTTCTTCATATGTTAAGTGGAAATAATACAGATACTAGTATCTTTCTTGCTTATCTCCTAGATTATTGTAAAAAAAACAAATGACATAATGTGTGTAAAGTACCCTGATCATTGTCACTAATAACAATTTTCCAGATTCTGGTACCTTGGCTTTAGAGACTGTTTCTACGTTACTGGCGAGGTCATCGATCTCCATCTTCATCTCGCTCTTCTCTTTCTCCAGCTTCTGCTTCACCCTCTGCAGGTTGTCTATCTGCTCCCCNATGCGGGCCTGGGGGTGACACATCAACGTGAATGCCGACTCATGACAGTTTTGATTCCTGGAATGCACAGAAAAGGTGGGGGGGTCCAACTCACCTGTAACTCCTTGATCTTCTTCTGTAGCTGCATCGCAAGGGCCTGCTCGTCTTCAATCTTGCTTTGCAGATTGCTCATTTCAAACTCTTTCCTATTGGAGGAGCATTTTATGTCAGTCACAGATATAATAATAGTAATTTCCCATTGAAAGTTTTGTCCTCATTGCTTACTTTTTGAGTTTCTCATCGAGTTGCTGCTTATCATTTTCGACATCCATTGTGGATTCTTGAGCCAATTTTAGGTCTCCCTCTAGTTTCCTCTTTGCTCTTTCTAGATCCATTCGGATTTTCTTTTCTTGTTCCAAGGATCCTTCAAGCTAAAAGTTAATAATGCATGAATACAGTTCCTGGAATGTTACCACCTTTCATCGAGGGTTGGCCTTGTAAACATTTGACTCCTGTCTAATCCACAGCTTATTTTTGATTTTTCTATTCATAAGACTAATTTGTTCCATCCATTCCATTTCCTTTGCTGAGGAGTCATCATTTAGAAGGTGAACCATACCTCATTACCATATGATTACAGTAAACTGCTAGGGAAATGCCATCCCTTCGGAATCCCCCAACTGGAAACCACTGTTATTAGTGTTTCACCATACCTGTAGACACTGCAGCAATGTTTCTAAACCATGACTTCTTCCAGGCCCTCCCTTACTCACATGTTTACAGTGGGTTCTTTACTCGCTATAAGATCACATTTAACCCTGAATTCATCTTGCTCATTCCTTATTTGGAATCCCCTTCCTCACTGTGAGAGAAAACCTTCTAGATATTTACTACTACTTTGCTCTTGCTCTGCTCACCACTTAGAGTACTGTCTCTGTTTCTTTCTGGCCATTTGCTTTTTGATCCCAACCAAAACCCATTTTGTTTGTACAGCTTTTCCTGGTAAACAGAATAACCTTCCTTTCCCCTATTTCTTTTTACCCATACTGTCTGTTACCTACAATGTTCTTTATGGATTTTTTTGACTCCATGGGTGTCCATCTTAGACCTTGAATCAGGGATAATGTTCTACGCTACTTATTCATTGGAAGCTCTTGAAAAGTACTCATTACGTCATTAGAATGTAAACTCAGGTTGAGTTTGTTACTAAGTAAAAAAAAAACTTTTTTACATGATGTTAGGCTTACATCATCTACTTGTTGTTCAAGCTTGATTTTAGCCTTGGTCAGGGTGTTGACTTTGTCCTCTTCTGCCTGAAGGTCATCCAGGGTCTGCTGGTGGGCCTCTTGGAGGGCCTTCTTCTCCTTGGTCAGCTTTGCGATGGTTTCGTCCAGACCTGCCATCTCTTCCGTGAGGTTTTTCACCTTAAAAAATTTAAAAAAGAAATGGTAGCTGTGCTAAAGCATGTTAGTAGGGTGGCAGAACATCTATATGGTAGAAGGGAATATAACTCATACCTTGTTCTCTGTGGCGTGCTTCTCCTTTTCAA
>NW_019154473.1:0-3748 GCF_002288905.1 Enhydra lutris kenyoni | reverse complement strand
TCTTTCTTGAGCTCTGAACACTCATCCTCCAGTTTCCTCTTCTTGGCTGTCAGCTCGGCGTTGATCTCCTCCTCATCCTCTGCTCTCTCAGTCACCTCCTTGATCTTGGCCTCCAGCTGGATTTTGGTTTTGATCAGTTGGTCACATCTTTCCTCTGCATCAGCCAAGCCTTCAGCTTCCTTGAGTTGGAAACAAAATCAAAATTGGAAAGAAAGAACGAAATATTTCACAGTGATAACAATGTCAATCTCTGCTGTTGGTTCTTTGGATTTAGGTTTTTGAACCACCTCCTGTGTTCAATCCAGGATACATTGTGGGAAAACAAAATGTCCTGTTCTTTTAAAATAGTATATTCTCTAGTAGATTAGAAAGCCCACCCCTCCCCAAATCTGTCATGAATTCAGAAAGCATTTGTGATGGAAGAGATCAGAGAAGTTCTATTAGCGGTGGTTTCTTGAATAAAATGACATTTGAACTACACTTTGAGAGGTGGGCAGGATTTCATTTTGTAGAAATCGAGTCATTGGAGGATGGAGCAGGAAGAGAGAAGGCATTCCAGTGGGGAATTCAGGATGCAGCTGCTAATGAACTGCTTCTCTTTGTAGTACTAGAGGAAGATGGTGGTTATAATATTTTTCGACATTCAAGTTGAGGCATAAAGTAATCAAGAAATTCCTGACAACCTGCTATGTTTCCAATTACGAGGGTTGGGAGCAGACAGAATATGAGCAAGAAACTGATAAATACATTCACAAGTGAGCCTCCATACCAGCCTTTGAATACGTAAGAGTAAAATGTACAGTGTGCTCATGTAGTGGATATAGTGATATAGGACAGATTCTAAGTAATTCTCCAGGGACAACAGAAGAGCATTCTGGATAGATTGGAAGGGGCTGGGTCAGAAAAACAGCTCTTTTTCCTTCCGTAATCTAGAAGAAAGAATTACTACACTGCCCAAACTTGACAGCAGAAACTTACTTTAATCAACAGGAGAAATATATGATTTTGTGTTGAGTAGATGATACCAGACCAATTTAGTTCACTCTGAATGAAAGACAGTCTTATAAATTACATTTCAGAGTTATGGAGGCAGTTCTCAAATGACCAGTCAAACGACTGGTGCAAGAGTGAGCAGCAAGTGGGCTGGATGGAGGGAGAGCTGGGAACAGGCAGAGCATCGGGGGTGCCAAGGCAGTGGTCTGCATGCCATGGGGGCATTGACTGTGCACATGGACTGGAAAGAGTGAATCTGAATTTTGGAGGTCAGTGACAAACAACACTTCTATAATATGTGATGGAGAACACTGACATCTGTCAGCTGTACATGTCATGATTTAAAACTCCTGGACATTGAGAAGTTAAAGGAAGTTTCAGAGATTTAAAAAAAAAATCAATCTCTACATGCTAGCCACCCCTAAATATTTCATTTGGGATAGTTTTGTGTGAAAATCACTTTCAAGGACTGACGTCAAAGGGAAAATAAGTCATAAGTCCTATAGTTCGATGAAATAGTGGAGAACAGGTGACAGTGGTCCGTTCTACCTTATTGCCCCAGTCCTGGTTTGGGCGATGAAGGGATATATGGACTGTACTAGAACCATCAGAGTGCTCTGACCTTCCCTTTCCAGTGAGTGTCCCCACACTAACTACCCAATGTACCACCACCAGTGCCCAGAGTTTGAGTGCTTGCATCCTGATGAGCAGCACCCACCATGACCCCACTACTTACAGCCTGAACCTGGAGCTGCAGGTCATTTTTCTCTTTTAAGAGAGTGACCATTTTTTCCTCCAGTTCCTTCCTTTTGGCCTCTGACTTGGCGAGCTCATCTTTGGTTTTCTGAAACTCTTCCTTCATGGTGGCCATCTCCTTCTCGGTCTCTGCGCTCTTGAGGAGCGGCTTGATCTTGAAGAAGAGTTTCATCCAGGGCCAGTGCTTGACGTTCATGAAGGCGCGGATGTTGTACTGGATGCAGAAGATGGACTCCCTGAAATTTAATTAATGAAAATTTGATATTGTGTGGATAAAGAAATTGAAGTCTTGGCAGCAGGAGCTGGAGGTTCTGCCCCCACCGTGTGCCTCTCCTACCTTCAAAAGCACAGATGCAAGAAATTCTATTTGGGGATGATGGTCAAGGACTCTGTAATCACTCCTTTCTTTACATCAGTGCCTCTCAAACTTTTGGTATGCATAAGGATCATGACGGACTTGATAAAATGCTAGTTCCTGAGCATTATCCCCAGAGATTCCCTCAGAAGATCTGAGAGACGGTCTAAAATTCACATTTGTAACAAGTTTGCAAGAGATGCTGGTGATATAGGTCTAAGGACCACCCTTTGAGAACTACTGCTGTAGATCAGTGCTTCTCAAGCTTTCTTTCTGGAACACCACTAAGAGCAGTGGTGAAATCACTTTCAAGACCCCTGAGGGATGAGGGCATGGAACAAAAGGATTCATTAAAAACAGAATTGCTGTGAAGAATCTCTGGTTTTGCATTTTATGTGTTGTGTGAATTTTGCATTCTACTCTGTAATATTATCACATTAAAAAAATCTAATTTATTTAAAAGATTAATTACCCCCCTAGATAGGCAATCAACTGCCCAAATACATACATATATATATATGTATGTGTATGTATATATATATATACATACACACACATAGTGGGTTATGACCATACTATTTTTAATAAAAATAGATTACAATAGAAAATAGTAACATAACTACAGGAGAAAGAAATAAAATTTGTTTGATGTAAATTACATACATATTTACATACACAAACATATGAATGTGTATATGCCCATATAAAATACATTTCTCACTGTAGGGCCCATTCACATGCATTCTGCAGTCTGAGACACCTGGATCTTTAGATTTAGAACTCTGTCCCTGCATCAGATCAGATCCCCAGAAAACCACATACCTTGGTGACATTGTATTAACTTACTGAAAAAAAACTTTCACAGATAAATGCCCTTAATATTTTACATCATAATAGCTTGATAATAGAAATGATCAGAGGGAAGAAGTTGTTTCTGCATCTTGTATAAAATCACTGTTGAAAATACCATCTGCTGTTCAGCTCAGTGTATCTAATTTAATGATCTACCCACTAAATTCACACTGGTATATTTTTATACTGGTGTCTTTTCTCTTGTGAGATAGGAACTGGCCACGCTTTATGCTTTCTCTCTCTTTCTTTAACCTGGACAGTCAGAATATGCTTCATGGTGATGATCCCTAACTTCAATTTTCTGGTATATCTATATCCCCACTTCAGTATAAGACCCTTTATTCATTCTTGCTTATGTTTGTGGCCTTATCATATCTGGGTTATGCCAACTTAATGTGTTTCTGGAGCAGAAAGATGGGAATAAGGAAACAAATTATGTTTATACCTTCTCTCCACCATCTTCTGGTACTCCACTCTTGCCAAGAACCCTCTGCACCTTGCTTGGGTTCTAGTAATCAGCTGGGCCAGCTTGTCATCTCGCATCTCCTCTAGGAGCCCCAGAAGACCAGCTTTGAAAAAGACCTATGCGTGGAAGGAGTTGCAGATCAGACACATACAGAAACTTCATAGGGACACAGATAGCATCAAGTAAGCTTTAGAGACCATTACCTTGGTGTGACCAAATTTATACTGGGTGTGGTCAATGTCGATGGATGCAAGAAGCTTCTCAGAAGCCTTCTTGCTGTCAATGAACTGTCCTTCGGGGATAGCACTTGCATTTAATACCTTGTA
>NW_019154472.1:0-23390 GCF_002288905.1 Enhydra lutris kenyoni | reverse complement strand
CCCCCCCCCAAAAGAAATACGTTCTCTGACACAATGGCATTAAATTAGAAATCAACACAAGACAACATTTGGGACACTGATAAATACTGTGTAGATTAAATAACAAACTTCAAAATAACCAAAAAGTCAAATAAGACATCACAAGGGAAATTAGAAAATACCTGCAGATGAATAAAAATTTTTAAAAGGCAACATACCAACAGTTATGAGATATAGCTAAGGAAGTGCTCAGAGGGAAATGTATAACTACAAATACCTATATTGAAAAAGAAGACTTCAAGTCAGTGTCTAAGTGTCTAGACCCACAGTTTAGCCTTTTAAGCTTGTGAACTCATAGTAGCAGCTTTGCTAGGACAGTATTCTCAAAAGCCTAGTAGGCCTCCTGTGTATGTTGTAGGGTTCCACATCATTAGATAAGTGGGTCTCTACAGATCCTTCCTGGATAACCATCTCTACCCCTAATTTCTGCTGGGATAGCTGATTGTTTGCATGAATCCCACACTTACTCTCTTCAACAAAATGTTGACCAATCATACCCTTGGACTTCTCTTCAGAGCATGCTTTTCCAAAAATAAGCTTCCTAATTCTAGCATCCTTTGCAATCTAGATAAGCCAAGAACATTTTGAATCATCAAGTGCTGGTTCCACTTTGTTTAACAAATCCCTCTTCAGTTTATTTCATTCCTCTCACATTTGACTATAAGCAGCAAGGAAAAATAAGGCTGCACCTTCCTTCACTAAAAATCTCCTTAGTTAAATGTCTACATTCATTGTTTTTAAGTTCTGATTTCAATCCAAGAGTAGAACACAATTCAGCTAAGTCTTCAGCCGCTTTATAATAAAGACTGCTTTTCCTCCAGCTTCCAGTAACATGCTCCTCATACTCTTCTGAGATATCACCAGAAGCAACTTAACATTATATTTCTACTAACATTCTCTTCATGATGATGTATGAACTCCTAAGATGAAAGACACTTTCTCTACCATGCTCTTTCACTTTCGTCTGAACTCTCAAAAGAATCACCTTTAACGTTCACATCTTGGTAATCTAGGCTTTTTCTATCATGCACCTCAAAACTCTTCTACCTTCTACTAATTACTCAATTCAAAAGACAACCCCACAGTTTTAGGTATTTGTGAGGTATTTGTTTTGGTATTATTTGCTGCTTCCCAGTGCCAAAATTTGTATTAGTTTTCTGGGGCTCCCAAAACAAATTACCACAAATGTGGTGGCTTAAAACAATATTGAGGGATACCTGGGTGGCTCAGTCTGTTAAGCATCTGCCTTCAGCTCAGGTCATGATCCCTAGGTCCTGGTATTGAGTCCTGCACTCTGCCTAACAGAGTGCCTGCTTCTACCTCTGCCTGCTGCTCCCCCTGCTGTGCTCTCTCCATCTGACAAATAAGTAAATAAAATCTTTAAAAAAAAAAAAAAGAGAAAAGTCAGTTCTCTCATGGCTCTGGGTCCAAAGTCTGAGATCAAGGTCTCAGCAAAACTGTTTCCTTCTGGAGTCTGAAGAAGACTGTTCCATGCTTCTCTCCAACTTTCTGGTGGCTCTGTCCTTCCTTGACATTCCTTGGCTTGCAGAGGCATCACTCCATTGTCTACCCTTATCATCACTTGGCTGGCACCATGCTTCCCTGTGTCTTTTCTTTTCTGCTCTCATGAGGACACTCATCACCAGATTTAGGGCCCACCCTAATCCACAGTGATCTCATCTGGACATCCCCACCTTAGTTACATTTCCAAGGCACTTACTCCAAATAATATCAGATTCTGAGGTTCTCGGTGGATCGATCTTTCGGGAGATACTGTTCAACCCACTATATTGTACAACTCTGAACATACTAAAACCATTATATTATATTCTTCAAGTGAGTGAATGTTATGGTATCCAAATTATATCTCAATAAAGAAGTTTAAAAGAAAGATAGAGAGATACAATAATCAACTAATGAATCATTGAACACTGCATCAAAGACTAATTATGTACTATACAGTGGCTGAATAAACATAATTTTTAAAAGAGTCTTAATATTTAATGCAATTTGGCAATCTCTATATTTTAATTATTTTTTAGAATGTTTACATTTAATGTTCATATTAGTAGGGTTGAGCTTATATCTATCATTTTGCTATTTATTTTCTATTTGTCCCAGTTGTTCTTTATTCTATTTTCTCTCTTTTCCTATTTAGATAGTGAGAGATCACCCAAAGAGAGAGAAAGAAACAGAGACAGATAAAGACAGAGATATTTATTTTGGGGAACAGGCTCACCTGTATATGGAGGAGGCAAATCTAGAAACCATAGGGCAGACCAGCAGGCTGGAAATTCAAATAAGAGTTGATGTTACAGTCTTGAGTTGGAAATTCATAGAACAGCCAGCAGGCTAGAAACCCAGACAGAATTTCTGTTACAGTTTTGTGGCAGAATTCCTTCTTCTACAGAAAACCTCAGTTTTGCTCCTTATGTCTTCAGTTGATTAGATGAGGCCCTATCCATATTATGAGAGTAATCTTTATTTAAGGCCAAGTGATTGGAGGGGTGCCTGGATGACTTAGTTGGAAGAGCATGCAACTCTTGATCTTGGGGTCCTGAGTTAAGGCCACATGTTGGGCATACAGATTACTTAAAAGTAAACAATTTAAAAATATCCAAAAAATATTTTAAAGTCAACTGGTTGTAAATGTTAATCATATCTACAAAATACCTTTACAGCAACATCTAGGCTAGTGTTTTACCAAAGAGCTGGGCACTATCACCTAGCTAAGTTGACACAAAAAATTAACTGTCACAGATGGAAACAGACTAACCACACTAACAGAAGTTAAAAGAAAGTTGGAATGGCTATGTTATGCCCAGGCACAGGGCTAAGAAGATTTCAAAGTAAAGAATATTGTCATAGATAAAGAAGGACATTTCCTAATGATAGAGATGTCAGTTTTTCAAGAGGGCAAAGCAATCTAAGCATACCTAAGAAGAGAACTTTAAAATATGTTAAGTAAGAACTGAAAGAACTGTGAAGAGAAAGAGACAAATTGCAAAGAGAAATACAATTATAGCCGAATATTTCAATACCCAACTCCCAAAAATTGAAAAAAACAGGCTGAAAGAAAATCAGTAAAGATACAGAAGATTTGAACAACACTATCAACCAAATTGAACTGATTGGGATTTATACAGCACCCACCCAAAACAGTAAAATACATACTATATTAAATTATACACACATTTACCAAGAAAGACCATGTTTGAGGTCATGAAACTAGTCTCAATATATTTAAAATAACTCAAGTCATACAAAGTTATGTTTTGTGACCATATGGAATTAAAACAGAAATAAGTAACAGAAAGTTATGTGGAAAATTCTCAAATATTTGAAAACTAACAGCCACTTATAAATAACCTGAGAGTCAAAGCAAAAAATCAAATAAGTAAACAGAAAGTATTTTGAACTAAATGAAAGTTAAAGCTGAACATAAAAGAATTTGTGAGATACTGCTAACACAGTACTTAGGGGGAATTCATAGCATTAAATTTCTATGTAGAAAAAAAAAAGTTCATAAATCAATGACCTCAGCTTCCATGAAAAGAAAACAGAAAATAAGAGCAAATTAACAGTCAGAAGTAATGAAGTAATTAAGATCAAAGCAGAAATCAAACAAATAGAAAACAGAACAATACATAAAATCAACCAAACTAAAACCTGGTTTTTTGAGAAGTTCGATAAAATTGATAAGCCTTAGTTACACTAATAAGGAAAAAAAGAAAGAGCATAACAATTGCTAATTATCAAAAACAAAGATGTAACACCACCACAGAGTCCATAAAATTAAAAGGATTAAAAAATAACTACTATGAACAACTTTATGTCAAAAAAATTTACAGCTTAGGTGAAATGGAAAAATTCTTTACTTGTCAATTTATGAAAGTTCACTTAAGAAGAAATATATAAACTGATAGCCTTATATCTATTAAGGAAATATAATTTATATTTTAAAACCTACCAACTAAAAATCTCTAGACATAGATGCCTCATGGTAAAATTTTGGAAGAAAGAATGCCAATAACAATTCTATACAAACTTCCAGAAAATTGAAAATGAGAGTATACTTTCCAAAACTCACTCTATGTGGCCTGCATTACCCTAGTACGAAAAGAAAACATTACAGTAAAAGAAAACCACATATCAATATCCCTCATAAATATACATGCAAAAATTCTAAACAAAATATAGCAATTACACTCCAACAATTAAAAAAAAGTAGTAATAAGGCGCCTGGGTGGCTCAGTGGGTTAAGCCACTGCCTTCGGCTCGGGTCATGATCTCAGGGTCCTGGGATCGAGTCCCGCATTGGGCTCTCAGCTCAGCAGGGAGCCTGCTTCCCTCTCCCTCTCTCTCTGCCTGCCTCTCTGCCTACTTGTGATCTCTGTCTGTCAAATAAATAAATAAAATATTTTAAAAAATACAGTAATGTACCATGACCAAGTGGGTCTTCCCCAGAAAGAAATTGATTCAAAAAATCAACTGAAACAATTCACCATACTAACAAATCTAAAAAAGACAAATAGTATGATCACCTTAACAGATTCAGAAAAAGCTTTTGACAAAATGCAATATCCAGTACTGTTTAAAAAAAAAAATCTTAGCAAACTAGGATGAAGAAGGAAACTTCCTCAACTCATAAAGAGCATCTACTGAGAAACCTACAGCTAACAACATAGTTAATGGTGAAAATCTGAATGCATTCCCCTAGGTCAGGAACAAGACAAGGACATTTGCTCTCACAACTTTTATGCAACATGGAACTGGAGTTTCAAACCAGTGGAACCAGGCAACAAAAAGAAAGGCATACAGATTTGAAAGAAAGAAGTAAAACTTTATTTATTTGGGACAGTATAATCATTTATGTAGAAAATCTAATAGAATCTACAACAAAACTACTAGAACTAATAAATAAATTTGGTAAGGTTGCAGACACAAGAGCAATACACACAAAAACTATTTTTATGCAAAAACTTAAAAATAATACCATCAAAAAATATGAAGTACTTAGGGATAAATCCGACCAAAAACGTGAAGTGTATACTAAAAAATAAGGAACATAGCTGAGAGAAACTAAAGATCCAAATAAATGGAGACATATTCTGTTTCTGAGTTAGACAACAAAATATTGTTAAGATGTCAAATCTTCCCAAATTCCCAGTAGGAATTTTTGTAGAAATTGACAAGCTGACACCAAAATTCATATCAAATTACAAATGACATAGGATAGCCAAAGAAACTTTGAAGGGAAAAAAAGAACAAAGCTGGGAAGCTAGCATGGCCTGATTTCAAGGTTTAGTAAAAAACTACAAAAATGGGGGAGGAGCAAGATGGCAGAGGAGTAGAACTAAATATCATTGGGTCCAGGAGTTCAGCTAGATAGTTATCAAACCATTCTGAACACCTACAAACTCAATAGGAGATTGAAGAGAAGAAGAGCAGCAATCCTAGGAACAGAAAAGTGACCACTTTCTAGAAGGTAAGACGTGCAGAGAAGTGAATCCAAAGTGACAGGAAGATAGACCACAGGGGAGAGGAGCCAGCTCCCTGCAAGAGGTGGAGCAGCAGAGCACAAAACCAGAACCTTTAGAAGTCTGCTCCACAGAGGGACATCACTCCAGAGACCAAGACAGGGGTAGCGCCCTCGTGGGGGCAGTGTGGTCTCAGGACCTCGGGGTCACAGAAAGCTCAAGGGTGTATGAGTATAGCAGAGCTGCCAGGTATCGGAGCAGGGAAGCCGATGACAGAGACGGAGCTGAGGAGTGTGCTCTCAGCTTGGGGTTACCTTAAATCATGATCTACAGCACAGTCAGACCACTGATTTTAGAGCAGGGACCCTACAAGTGGCAGATCCAGAGAGACCCCCTTCCTTCCCGGAGCATGTGGCAGGAATCTGCTAGGTTTGGAGACTCCAAATGAGGCTGAGCACCAGAGATAGAAATGCTCTGTCACAGGCTGGTGAGGTTGGAGTGCAGCCAGAGACCAGAGAGATGAGAGAGATTGACTGCTTTTCTCTAAGAGTGCACCAAGGAGTGGGGCCCTGAGCACATGTCTCCTCCGGGCCAGAGATTGGGAGGCCACCATCTTCATTTCCATCCTCCAAAGCTGTAAGGAAAGCGTTCAGGGAACAAAAGTACTGAACCCAAGCAGATTGCTTAGGCTGGTCCGGGGCAAGGGCAGTGTGATTCTGCCGCAGGCAAAGACATTTGAGCATCATGACAAAAGGCCCTCCCCCAGAAGATTAGCAAGAACATCCAGCCAAGACCTAGTTCACTGATCAAGAAGAACGGAATTCCAGAGGAGGGGAAAGCAAAGCATGGAATTCATGGCTTTTTTCCCCATGATTCTTTAGTCTTGCAAAATTAATTGAATTTTTAAAATTTTATTTCTTCTTCTTATATTTCTTTTAATTTTTCCTCTTTCTTATTTTAACCTTTTTAAAACTCTTTTATCTTATCAATACCTTTGTAAAAAATATTTTTTAACTTTCATTATTATAGTCATATTCTATCCCTTCATTTTATTTAAACTTATTTTTTGTATACATATAGGTTTTTCTTTCTTTAAAGTTTTGGGATACAGTTTCTTCTAACAGATCAAAATATGCACTAAATCTAGCACATGGCTTTGTTCTAGTCTGCAGGCCAATCACATTCTTTCCTCTTTTTTTCTTTATTCAACCAATTTCCTATTCTATCAATTCCTTTCTTAAAAACTTTTTAAATTTTTATCCTTACAGTCATATTCCATCCCTTCATTGTGTTTACCCTTATTTTTGTGTATATATATATATATATATATATATATATATATATATATGTTTTTCTTTCTTTAAAATTTTGGGAGGCAGTTTCTTCTAACAGACCAAAATACACCCAAGATCAAGTGTGTGGCTCTGTTCTATTCACCATCCCAGAAAGGAGGGAATATATATTCCTTCTTTTCTTCTCCCCCATCCGTTTCACTGTTTCAGGTCTCTTCTGATTTGGTTAGTGTATATTTTCCTGGGGCCATTGCTACCCTTTTAGTATTTTGTTCCCTCATTCATCTATTCTTAGCTGGATAAAATGACAAGGCAGAAAAACTCACCCCCAAAAACAAGAACAAGAGGCGGTACCAATGGCTAGGGACCTAATACAGACTTTAGTAAGATGTCAGAACTAGACTTCAGAATGACGATTATCAAGGTGGTAGCTGGGCTCAAAAAAAGCATGGAAGATATTAGTGAACCCCTTTCTGGAGAAAATTAAAAGAACTAAAATCCAACCAAGGTGGAATCAAAAAAGCTACTAATGAGGTACAATAAAAAATGGAGAGGGCGCCTGGGTGGCTCAGTGGGTTAAAGCCTCTGCCTTTGGCTCAGGTCATGATCTCAGGGTCCTGGGATCGAGCCCCACATCGGGCTCTCTGCTCAGCGGGGAGCCTGCTTCCTCCTCTCTCTCTCTGCCTGCCTCTCTGTCTACTTGTGATCTCTCTCTGTGTCAAATAAATAAATAAGATCTTTAAAAATAAATAAATAAATAAATAAATAAAGGAGGCTCTTACTGTTAGGATAAAAGAGGTAGAAGAGAGAATTAGTGATATAGAAGACCAAATGATGGAGAATAAAGAAGCTGAGAAAAAGAGAGACAAACAACTACTGGAGAACTAGGATAGAACCTGAGAGATAAGTGATACCATCAGATGAAACAATATTAGAATAATTGGGATTCCAGAAGAAGAAGAAAGAGAGAGGGGGGCAGAAGGTATATTGGAGCAAATTATAGCAGAGAACTTCTCTAATTTGGCAAAGGGAACAAGCATCAAAATCCAGAAGGCACAGAGAACAACTTCAAAAATCAATAAAAATATGTCAACATCCCATCATCTAATAGTAAAACTTACAAGTCTCAGTGACAAAGAGAAAATCCTGAAAGCAGCTCAGGACAAGAGGTCTGTAACATACAATGATAGATATTCAACTGGCAGCAGACTTATCCACAGAGACCTGG
This sequence comes from Enhydra lutris kenyoni, assembly GCF_002288905.1. Taxonomy (NCBI): domain Eukaryota; kingdom Metazoa; phylum Chordata; class Mammalia; order Carnivora; family Mustelidae; genus Enhydra; species Enhydra lutris. Next base: position 15,351 of record NW_019154472.1, on the reverse strand, counting down.
CAGGCCAGAAAGAATTGGCATGATACATTCAGAACACTAAACAAGAAAAATATGAAGCCGGAGGAGTCAAGATGGCGGAGAAGTAGCAGGCTGAGACTACTTCAGGTAGCGGGAGATGAGCTAGATAGCTTATCTAAAGATTGCAAACACCTACAAATCCAACGGGAGATCGAAGAGAAGAAGAACAGCAACTCTAGAAACAGAAAATCAACCACTTTCTGAAAGGTAGGACGGGCGGAGAAGTGAATCCAAAGCGACGGGAAGATAGACCGCGGGGGGAGGGGCCGGCTCCCGGCAAGCGGCGGAGCAGCGGAGCACAAAATCGGGACTTTTAAAAGTCTGTTCCGCTGAGGGACATCGCTCCAGAGGCTTAACCGGGGTGAAGCCCACGCAGGGTCAGCGTGGCCTCAGGTCCCGCAGGGTCACAGAAGGATCGGGGGCGTCTGAGTGTCACAGAGCTTACAGGTATTAAAACAGGGAAGCCAGCTACAGAGACAGAGCCGAGGAGTGACTCTCAGCTCGGGGTTACCTTGAACCGGTCGCAGGCTCGGTCAGCTCGGAGCGCGGCCGGAGGCCAGGGTGATGGGAGTAAATCAGCGCTGTTCTCTGAGGGCGCACTGAGGAGTGGGGCCCTGGGCTCTCAACTCCTCCGGGCCGGAGACCGGGAGGCCGCCATCTTCATTCCCGCCCTCCGGAACTCTACGGAAAGCGCTCAGGGAACAAAAGCTCCCGAAAGCAAACCCGAGCGGATTACTCAGACCGGCCCCTGGTAAGGGCGGTGCAACTCCGCCCGGGGCAAAGACACTTGAGAATCACTACAACAGGCCCCTCCCCCAGAAGATCAACAAGAAGCCCAGCCAGGATCAAGTTCACCTACCAAGGAGGACAGTTTCAATACCAAGGAGAGCAGCGTAATTCCAAAGGAGGAGAAAGCAAAGCACGGAACTCATGGCTTTCTCCCATGATTCTTTAGCCTTGCAGTTAATTTAATTTTTTTTCTTTTTCAATTTATTTTTCTTCTTCTGCTAAATTTTTTTAACTTTTACCCTTTTCTTTTTTAACGTTTTTAAACTAGTTTATTTAATATATATATATTTTTTTCCTTTTTATATATTTTTCTTTATTGGTTTTCTTTTTTTAATTGTTTCTTCCTTTTTTTTTTCTTCTTTTTTTTTTTTTCTTTTTCTTCTTTCTGAACCTCTTTTTATCCCCTTTCTCCCCCTCATGATTTGGGATCTCTTCTGATTTGGCTAAAGCATATTTTCCTGGGGTTGTTGCCACCCTTTTAGTATTTTACTTGCTCCTTCATCTACTCTTATCTGGACAAAATGACAAGGCGGAAAAATTCACCACAAAAAAAAGAACAAGAGGCAGTACCAAAGGCTAGGGACCTAATCAATACAGACGTTGGTAATATGTCAGATCTAGAGTTCAGAATGACGATTCTCAAGGTTCTAGCCGGGCTTGAAAAAGGCATGGAAGATATTAGAGAAACCCTCTCGGGAGATATAAAAGCCCTTTCTGGAGAAATAAAAGAACTAAAATCTAACCAAGTTGAAATCAAAAAAGCTATTAATGAGGTGCAATCAAAAATGGAGGCTCTCACTGCTAGGATAAATGAGGCAGAAGAAAGAATTAGCGATATAGAAGACCAAATGACAGAGAATAAAGAAGCTGAGCAAAAGAGGGTCAAACAGCTACTGGACCATGAGGGGAGAATTCGAGAGATAAGTGACACCATAAGACGAAACAACATTAGAATAATTGGGATTCCAGAAGAAGAGGAAAGAGAGAGGGGAGCAGAAGGTATATTGGAGAGAATTATTGGAGAGAATTTCCCCAATATGGCAAAGGGAACAAGCATCAAAATCCAGGAGATTCAGAGAACCCCCCTCAAAATCAATAAGAATAGGTCCACACCCCGTCACCTAATAGTAAAATTTACAAGTCTTAGTGACAAAGAGAAGATCCTGAAAGCAGCCCGGGAAAAGAAGTCTGTAACATACAATGGTAAAAATATTAGATTGGCAGCAGACTTATCCACAGAGACCTGGCAGGCCAGAAAGAGCTGGCATGATATATTCAGAGTACTAAACGAGAAAAACATGCAGCCAAGAATGCTATATCCAGCTAGGCTATCATTGAAAATAGAAGGAGAGATTAAAAGCTTCCAGGACAAACAAAAACTGAAAGAATTTGCAAATACCAAACCAGCTCTACAGGAAATATTGAAAGGGGTCCTCTAAGCAAAGAGAGACCCTAAAAGTAGTAGATCAGAAAGGAACAGAGACAATATACAATAACAGTCACCTTACAGGCAATACAATGGCACTAAATTCATATCTCTCAATACTTACCCTGAATGTGAATGGGCTAAATGCCCCAATCAAAAGACACAGGGTATCAGAATGGATAAAAAAACAAAACCCATCTATATGTTGTCTACAAGAAACTCATCTTAAACCCGAAGACACCTCCAGGTTTAATGTGAGGGGGTGGAAAAGAATTTACCATGCTAATGGACATCAGAAAAAAGCAGGAGTGGCAATCCTTATATCAGATCAATTAGATTTTAAGCCAAAGACTATAATAAGAGATGAGGAAGGACACTATATCATACTCAAAGGAACTGTCCAACAAGATGATCTAACAATTTTAAATATCTATGCCCCTAACGTGGGAGCAGCCAACTATATAAACCAATTAATAACAAAATCAAAGAAACACATCGACAATAATACAATAATCGTAGGGGACTTTAACACTCCCCTCACTGAAATGGACAGATCATCCAAGCAAAAGATCAACAAGGAAATCAAGGCCTTAAATGACACACTGGACCAGATGGACATCACAGATATATTCAGAACATTTCATCCCAAAGCAACAGAATACACATTCTTCTCTAGTGCACATGGAACATTCTCCAGAATAGATCACATTCTCGGTCCTAAATCAGGTCTCAACCGTTATCAAAAGATTGGGATCATTCCCTGCATATTTTCAGACCACAATGCTCTGAAGCTAGAACTCAATCACAAGAGGAAATTTGGAAAGAACCCAAATACATGGAGACTAAACAGCATCCTTCTAAAGAATGAATGGGTCAACCAGGAAATTAAAGAAGAGTTGAAAAAATTCATGGAAACAAATGATAATGAAAACACAACGGTTCAAAATCTGTGGGACACAACAAAGGCAGTCCTGAGAGGAAAATATATAGCGGTACAAGCCTTTCTCAAGAAACAAGAAAGGTCTCAGGTACACAACCTAACCCTACACCTAAAGGAGCTGGAGAAAGAACAAGAAAGAAAGCCTAAACCCAGCAGGAGAAGAGAAATCATAAAGATCAGAGCAGAAATCAATGAAATAGAAACCAAAAAAACAATAGAACAAATCAATGAAACTAGGAGCTGGTTCTTTGAAAGAATTAATAAGATCGATAAACCCCTGGCCAGACTTATCAAAAAGAAAAGAGAAAGGACCCAAATAAATAAAATCATGAATGAAAGAGGAGAGATCACAACTAACACCAAAGAAATACAGACAATTATAAGAACATACTATGAGCAACTCTACGCCAACAAATTTGACAATCTGGAAGAAATGGATGCATTCCTAGAGACATATAAACTACCACAACTGAACCAGGAAGAAATAGAAAGCCTGAACAGACCCATAACCAGTAAGGAGATTGAAACAGTCATCAAAAATCTCCAAACAAACAAAAGCCCAGGGCCAGATGGCTTCCCGGGGGAATTCTACCAAACATTTAAAGAAGAACTAATTCCTATTCTCCTGAAACTGTTCCAAAAAATAGAAATGGAAGGAAAACTTCCAAACTCATTTTATGAGGCCAGCATCACCTTGATCCCAAAACCAGACAAGGATCCCATCAAAAAAGAGAACTACAGACCAATATCCTTGATGAACACAGATGCAAAAATTCTCGCCAAAATACTAGCCAATAGGATTCAACAGTACATTAAAAGGATTATTCACCACGACCAAGTGGGATTTATTCCAGGGCTGCAAGGTTGGTTCAACATCCGCAAATCAATCAATGTGATACAACACATTAATAAAAGAAAGAACAAGAACCATATGATACTCTCCATAGATGCTGAAAAAGCATTTGACAAAGTACAGCATCCCTTCCTGATCAAAACTCTTCAAAGTGTAGGGATAGAGGGCACATACCTCAATATTATCAAAGCCATCTATGAAAAACCCACCGCAAATATCATTCTCAATGGAGAAAAACTGAAAACTTTTCCGCTAAGGTCGGGAACACGGCAGGGATGTCCGTTATCACCACTGCTATTCAACATAGTACTAGAAGTCCTAGCCTCAGCAATCAGACAACAAAAGGAAATTAAAGGCATCCAAATCGGCAAAGAAGAAGTCAAACTATCACTCTTCGCAGATGATATGATACTATATGTGGAAAACCCAAAAGACTCCACTCCAAAACTGCTAGAACTTGTACAGGAATTCAGTAAAGTGTCAGGATATAAAATCAATGCCCAGAAATCAGTTGCATTTCTCTACACCAACAACAAGACAGAAGAAAGAGAAATTAAGGAGTCAATCCCATTTACAATTGCACCCAAAACTATAAGATACCTAGGAATAAATCTAACCAAAGAGACTAAGAATCTATACACAGAAAACTATAAAGTACTCATGAAAGAAATTGAGGAAAACACAAAGAAATGGAAAAATGTTCCATGCTCCTGGATTGGAAGAATAAATATTGTGAAAATGTCTATGCTACCTAAAGCAATCTACACATTTAATGCAATTCCTATCAAAGTACCATCCATTTTTTTCAAAGAAATGGAACAAATAATCCTAAAATTTATATGGAACCAGAAAAGACCTCGAATAGCCAAAGCAATATTGAAAAAGAAAGCCAAAGTTGGTGGCATCACAATTCCAGACTTCAAGCTCTATTACAAAGCTGTCATCATCAAGACAGCATGGTACTGGCACAAAAACAGACACATAGATCAATGGAACAGAATAGAGAGCCCAGAAATAGACCCTCAACTCTATGGTCAACTCATCTTCGACAAAGCAGGAAAGAATATCCAATGGAAAAAAGACAGCCTCTTCAACAAATGGTGTTGGGAAAATTGGACAGCCACATGCAGAAAAATGAAATTGGATCATTTCCTTACACCACACACGAAAATAGACTCAAAATGGATGAAGGATCTCAATGTGAGAAAGGAATCCATCAAAATCCTTGAGGAGAACACAGGCAACAACCTCTTCGAACTCAGCCGCAGCAAAATCTTCCTAGGAACATTGCCAAAGGCAAGGGAAGCAAGGGAAAAATGAACTATTGGGATTTTATCAAGATCAAAAGCTTTTGCACAGCAAAGGAAACAGTTAACAAAACCAAAAGACAACTGACAGAATGGGAGAAGATATTTGCAAACGACATATCAGATAAAGGGCTAGTGTCCAAAATTTATAAAGAACTTAGCAAACTCAACACCCAAAGAACAAATAATCCAATCAAGAAATGGGCAGAGGACATGAACAGACATTTCTGCAAAGAAGACATCCAGATGGCCAACAGACACATGAAAAAGTGCTCCGCATCACTCGGCATCAGGGAAATACAAATCAAAACCACAATGAGATACCACCTCACACCAGTCAGAATGGCTAAAATTAACAAGTCAGGAAATGACAGATGCTGGCGAGGATGCAGAGAAAGGGGAACCCTCCTACACTGTTGGTGGGAATGCAAGCTGGTGCAATCACTCTGGAAAACAGCATGGAGGTTCCTCAAAATGTTGAAAATAGAACTACCCTATGACCCAGCAATTGCACTGCTGGGTATTTACCCTAAATATACAAACGTAGTGATCCGAAGGGGCACGTGCACCTGAATGTTTATAGCAGCAATGTCTACAATAGCCAAACTATGGAAAGAACCTAGATGTCCATCAACAGACGAATGGATAAAGAAGATGTGGTATATATACACAATGGAATACTATGCAGCCATCAAAAGAAATGAAATCTTGCCATTTGCAACGACGTGGATGGAACTAGAGGGTATCATGCTTAGCGAAATAAGTCAATCGGAGAAAGACAACTATCATATGATCTCCCTGATATGAGGGAGAGGAGATGCAACATGGGGGGTTAAGGGTGTAGGAGAAGAATAAATGAAACCAGATGGGATTGGGAGGGAGACAAACCATAAGTGACTCTTAATCTCACAAAACAAACTGAGGGTTAATGGGGGGAGGGGGTTGGGGGGGGTGGGTTATGGACATTGGGGAGGGTATGTGCTATGGTGAGTGCTGTGAAGTGTGTAAACCTGGCGATTCACAGACCTGTACCCCTGGGGATAAAAAGATATTATATGTTTTAAAAAAATAAAACTTAAAAAAAAAAAAAAAGAAAAAGAAAAATATGAAGCCAAGAATACTATACCAAGCTAGGCTGTCATTGAAAATAGAAGGAGAGATAAAAAAGCTTCCAGAACAAACAAAAACTGAAAGAATTTGTAAACACCAAACCAGCCCTACAGAAAATATTGAAAGGGGTCCTCTAAGCAAAGAAAGAGACAAAAGACCAGAAAGTAACAGAGACAATATACAGTAACAGTCACCTTACAGGAAATACAATGGCACTAACTTCATATCTTTCAGTCATTACACTGAATGAAAATGAGCTAAATGCCCCAATCAAAAGACACAGGATATCAGAATGGATTAAAAAAAAAACAACAACATTGATATGCTTTCTGCAAGAAACTCATTTTAGAGCCAAAGACACCTCCAGATTTAAAGTGAGGGGGTGGAAAACAATTTACCATCCTAATGGATATCAAAAGAAACCTGGGGTGGCAATCCTTATATCAGATCAATTACATTTTAAGCCAAAGACTATAATAAGAGATGAGAAGAACACTATATCATACTTAAAGGGTCTGTTCAATGGGAAGATCTAACAATTTTAAATATCTATGCCCCTAACATGGGAGCAGCCAATTATATACACCAATTAATAACAAAATCAAAGAAACACGTCGACAATAATACAATAATAATAGGGGACTTTAACACTCCCCTCACTGAAATGGACAGATCACCCAAGCAAAAGATCAACAGAGAAATCAAGGCCTTAAATGACACAGTGGACCAGATGGACATCACAGATCTATTCAGAACATTCCATCCCAAAGCAACAGAATACACATTCTTCTCTAGTGCACAAGAAATAGTCTTCAGAATAGATCACATCCTGGGTCACAAATCAGATCTCAACCAGTACCAAAAAAGCAGGATCATTCCCTGCATATTTTCAGACCACAGTGCTTGGAAACTAGAACTCAACCACAAGAGGAGAGATTACAACCAACATCAAATAAATACAAACAATTATAAGAACATATTATGAGCAACTATATACACAAGGAAATTTGACAATCTGGAAGAAATGGATGCATTCCTAGAGACATGTAAACTACCAAAACTGCACCAGGAAGAAATAGAAAACCTGAACAGATCCATAACCAGTAAGGAGATTGAAGCATTCATCAAAAATCTCCCAACAAACAGGAGACCAGGGCCAAGAGTTACCAGTGGAATTCTACCAAACATTTAAAGAATTAATACTTATTCTCAAACGTTTAAAAAAGAAGAAAGAAGAAACTGTTCCAAAAAATAGAAATGGAAGGAAAACTTCCAAACTCATTTTATGAGGCCAGCATTACATTGATCCCAAAACCAGACAAAGACTCCATCAAAATGAAGAATTACAGACCAATATCCTTGATGAACAAAGATGCGAAAATTCTCACCAAAATACTAGCCAATAGGATCCAACAGTACATTAAAAGGATCATTCACCACAACTAAGTGGGATTTATTCCTGGGCTGCAAGATTGGTTCAACATCCACAAATCAATCAATGTGATACAATACATTAATAAAAGAAGTAACAAGAACCATAGGATACTCTCAATGGATGCTGAAAAAAAGCATTTGACAAAGTACAGCAACTTTTCTTGATAAAAGCTCTTCAAAGTGTAGGGATAAAGGGTACATACCTCAATATCATCAAAGCCATCTATGAAAAACCCACAGTGAATATCATTCTCAATGGGGAAAACTGAGAGCTTTTCTCCTAAGGTTAGGAACATGGCAGGGATGTCCATTATCACCACTGCTATTCAACATAGTACTAGAAGTCCTAGCCTCAGCAATCAGACAACAAAAAGAAATTAAAGGCATCCAAATTGGCAAAGAAGAAGTCAAACTATCACTCTTTGCAGATGATATAATACTTTATGTGGAAAACCCAAAAGACTCCACTCCAAATCTACTAGAACTCATATAGGAATTCAGTAAAGTGTCAGGATATAAAATCAATGCACAGAAATCAATTGCATTTCTATACCAACAGCAAGACAGAAGAGAAATTAAGGAGTCAATCCCATTTACAATTGCACCCAAAACTATAAGATACCTAGGAATAAACCTAACCAAAGAGACTAAGAATCTATACACAGAAAACTATAAAGTACTCATGAAAGAAATTGAGGAAGACACAAAGAAATGGAAAAATGTTCCATGCTCATGTATTGGAAGAACAAATATTGTGAAAATGTCTACGCTATCTAAAGCAACCCACACATTTAATGCAACCCCTAACAAAATCCCAACCATTTTTTTCAAAGAAATGGAACAAATAATCTTAAAATTTATATGGAACCAGAAAAGACCCTGAATAGCCAGAGGAATGTTGAAAAAGAAAGCCAAAGTTGGTGGCATCACAATTCCAGACTTCAAGCTTTATTACAAAGCTGTCATCATCAAGACAGTATGATACTGACACAAAAACAGACACATAGATCAATGGAACAGAATAGAGAGCCCAGAAATGGACCCTCAACTCTTGGTCAACTAATCTTTGACAAAGCAGGAAAGAATGTAAAATGGAAAAAAAAAAAAAACAGTCACTTCAACAAATGGTGTTGGGAAAATTGGACAGCCACATGCAGAAAAATGAAACTGGACCATTTCCTTACACCACACACGAAAATAGACTCCAAATGGATGAAAGACCTCAATGTGAGAAAGGAATCCATCCAAATCCTTGAGGAGAACACAGGCAGCAACCTCTTCTACCTCAACTACAGCAACTTCTTCCTAGGAACATCGCCAAAGGCAAGAGAAGCAAGGGCAAAAATAAACTATTGGGACTTCATCAAGATCAAAAGCTTTTGTACAGCAAAGGAAACAGTCAACAAAACCAAAAGATAACTGACAGAATGGAAGAAGATAATTGCAAATGACATGTCAGATAAAGGGCTAGTATCCAAAATCTATAAAGAGCTTAGCAAACTCAACACCCAAAGAACAAATAATCCAATCAAGAAATGGGCAGAAGACATGAGCAGACATTTCTGCAAATAAGACATCCAGATGGGCCAACAGACACATGAAAAAGTCCTTAACATCACTCTACATCAGGGAAATACAAAGCAAAAGTACAGTGAGATACCACCTCACACCAGTCAGAATAGCTAAAATTAACAAGTCAGGAAATAACAGATGTTGGCGGGGATGCAGAGAAAGGGGAACTTTCCTACACTCTTGGTGGGAATACAAGCTGGTGTAGGCACTCTGGAAAACAGCATGGAGGTTCCTCAAAAAGTTGAAAATAGAGCTACCCTACGACCCAGCAATCACACCTCTGGGTATTTACCTTAAGATACAAATGTAGTGATCTGAAGGGCACGTGCACCCCATTGTTTATAGCAGCAGTGTCCACAATAGCCAAACTATGGAAAAAACCTAGATGTCCATCAACAGATGAATGGATAAAGAAGATGTGGTATATATACAATGGAATATTATGCAGCCATCAAAAATCCTGAAATCATGCCATTTGCAACGATGTGGATGGTACTAGAGGGTATTATGCTGAGCGAAATAAGTCAATCAGAGAAAAACAATTATCATATGATCTCTCTGATATTGGGAATTTGAGAGGCAGGGAAGGGAGTGAAAAAATCAAACAGGATAAGACCAGGAAGGGAGACAAACCATAAGAGACTCTTAATCTCAGAAAACAAATTGAGGGTTGCTGGCTGTGGGGGGATAGGGTGGCTGGCTTATGGACATTGGGGAGGATATGTGCTATAGTGAGTGCTGTGAATTGTGTAAGACTGATGATTCACAGACCTGTGCCCCTTTAGCAGATAATACATTATATGTTAATTTTAAAAAACTACAATAATTAAGAAAGTGTGGTACTGGAAGCAAAGTATGATGTGAGACTCAGGGAAATGTTGGAGTAGGAAGAACCAGGTATCTCTCTCTTCCACTACACAAGAGCTGCACTGATCTACCTGGTGGAATTATTTTGGAATTCTGGAGTCTATTGAATGCTTGCAACTTCAAAAGGAAGTTTTGGATGGTGAACTGTAGTTCATTTTGTTCAGTTTCAGCCTTTTATACAGTATTAGCTACCTATCATCCACCCCCAGCCACATGGCAGACAACTGTGCATGTTTCTGGAGTAGTCCACACAGCCTCTGGAAAGCCTATGGAAAGCCAGTGTGGACAAAAAGAACCCTGTCCTCCAGGGCACCCAGGTGGCTCAGTTGGTTAAGTGTCTGCCTTCGACTCAGGTCATGATCCTGGAGTCCCAGGATCGAGCCCTGCTTTGAGCTCATATCAGGCTTCCTGCTCAGCAAGAAGTCTGCTTCTCTCTCTCCCTCTGCTCCTCATCCCCCAGCTTGTGCTCTCTCTCTCTCTCTCTCTCTCACTCTCTCTCTTTCAAATGAATAAATAGAATCTTTAAACACACACACACACACAACAACAACAACAACAACAACAACTCTTGTCCTCCAAATATCAGATCTATGCTCTGATGCTACTGACACTAGTGATCACAGAGGTACAGACAAAGAGACAGGTAGCCATTTTTGTTACCTCCCTCCATTGTTGCAAGGCTTTTGTCTTCTGGCTAAAGTGATTTCCAGGGGATATAAAGGGCCTGTGCTCCTCCCCCACCCTCTCATTTGTCTCTCTTTCCCCTTTTCAGAGCAAGACATTAAAGGCTAGGACATTCATAAACAACTGCATAGACAGGGAAATTTAGAAAGTGACTATGTATGCCCAAGGAAGGGCACAAACTCATTAAATAAGTGAGAAGTCTTTAAGTTTACACCTCAGGCTGATCTCTCACACAGGGACAACCTACAACAATTAAAAAACATAAACAAAAATGCACCCCAACACAACATTAAAAATAGCAAACTCTGGGTAAGGGGAAGAATTTGATTTCTAGAGTTACCACATTATTAGAGTCAAATGTCTAGCTTTCAACAATGACAACAAAATCATAAGAAACATAACGCAAAGAAACAGAAAAGTGTGGCCCATTCAAAGAAAATCAACCAGTCAATCAGTAGAGACCATCCCTGATGAAGGCCTGATGACAGATATACTAGACAAAGACTTAAAAACAAGTGTCTTAAAGATACTCAAAAACAGTTAAATATCCTTTTGAAAGTCTAAAGAAAGTTATAAAATATCATCTCACAAAAATACACAAATGCACAATTTTGAATCAATTTGCAAGTGTTTTGCAGGGACAGTTGGCTGTGGACTATATGTTTGAAACTTCTAGGAGAGGCTGTTTCATAATTAAACAGGGCAAAACCTATGGTAGACTTTTTTAAAATTCTGAGGTAGTACAAAGGGAAGGTTTGGTAACTGCTTGAAATGAATTGGTGCATTAGGGCCCCAACTCACCTAGCACTTATGAGAGCTACATTTTCATCGTTCCATCTAAAGATAACCTTCAAGATTTTTCATTTGACAGTTCCTGACACGGATTTTCATGAGATGATGCGGTATTTCCATGGCTTATATTTATTTCTGTATTCCAGAGAACATTTTGTGTTGCTCTTAGCATTCAGTGTTTTATTGTAGTCCTCATTTTAACTGACTGTGTGTCTTGCTCTTTCAGTGTGTGTGCCTGTGTGTCTGTGTGTGTGTAAGAGAGAGACAGACAGAAGACAGAGAAAGACAGAGAGACAGAGAAAGAGGGGTAAACCTGATGAATACATAGATTTACTCATAGTTAAAATTCCTGGTAAAGAAGCTCTTCAATCAGACATGTATGGTTTCTGAGCTTGTTTTCCAATCTAAACAAGAATACTTATTTCAGGGTGCCTGGGTGGCTCAGTGGGCTTAAGCCTCTGCCTTTGGCTTGGGTCATGGTCCCAGGGTCCTGGGATCGAGACCCACATCAGGCTCTCTGCTCAGCGGGGAGCCTACTTCCTCCTCTCTCTCTGCTTGCCTCTCTGCCTACTTGTGATCTCTGTCTGTCAAATAAATAAATAAAATCTTTTAAAAAAATAATAAAGTGATAATTCTTTAAAAAAGAATACTTATTTCACAGAAGTATTTTAAAGATTAACATTAAAAAAATCAGTAATTTACCAGGCATATCTTAAATGCTCTGTGAATATTAATCACTTTCCTTTTTTGTCCTCTTCCTCTCATCTTGGGCTTACATTACTAAAAAGTTCAATACAGCAAAAAGAATTATAAATATTTACATAACTAACAGCAGACCATCACAATATATGAAGCAAAAACTGACAGAATTGAAGGAAGAAATAAATAGTTCTATAGTGCTACTTGGAGATTTTGATACCTAACTCATATTAATGGATAGAACAACTGGTAAGGAAACAAAGAAACAATAAAATAAACCAACTAGATCTAACAGACATATACAGAACACTCTACTCCACAACAACAGCATAAAAATTCTTCTCAAGTGTGCATGATACATTTTCCATGATAGAGCATACGTTAGGCCACAAATTAAGTCTCAATAGATTTTTTTAATGTAAATTTTAATTAGCTAATATACAGGGCAATATTGGTTTCTGGAATAGAATTCAGTGATCCACCACTTACATACAACACCTAGTGCTCATCACAAAAAGTGTCCTCCTCAATACCCTTTACACATTCATCCCATCACCCCACCCACCTCCCTCCATCAACCCTCAGTTTGTTCTCTATCATTAAGAGTCCCTTATGGTTTATTTCCTCTCTCCCTCCTCCCCACCCCCTCCCTCCACTTCCCATATGTTCACCTGTTTTTTCTCTCAAATTCCACATATGAGTGAGATCATATGGTATTTCTCTAACTTATTTCACTTAGCATAATACACTCTACCTTCATCCACATCATTGCAAATGGCAAGATTTCATTCTTCTTGATGGCTGAGTAATATTCCATGGACTATTTGCAAATTATAATTATATAAAAGAATCATATATCTGGATATTCTGCGCTTTGTTGTTGTTGTTGTTGTTTTTTTTTTGAGAAAAAGAGAGTGTGCAAGTTGGGGGGAGGGGCAAAGGGAGAGAGAGAGAATCTTAAGCAGGCTACACATCCAGCATGGATCCTAACAAGGGGTTTAAGCCATGGCCCTGAGATCACGACATGAGCCAAAATCAAGAGTCAGACACTTAACTGACTGAGCCACTGAGGTGCTCTGAACATTCTAATAATGTGCAAAATATGTGAAGAACTCTTATAATTCAACAACAAAAATACAAACAACCCAGTTAAATAGTGAGCAAAGGACTTGAATACACATTTCTGCAAAGAAGATACATGAATAGCCAATAAATACATGAAAAGATGGTCAACACTATTAGGGACATGCAAATCAAACTACAGTGAGATACTACTTCACTCCCAGTAGGATGGCTATAAAAAACAAATAAACAAACAAAACAGAAATGAACAAGTGTTGACAAGGATGTGGAGAAATCAATAACCTTGTGCACTTGGTTGGAATATAAAATTGTACTGCCACTACACATCACAATTCTGGACTTCAAGCTCTATTACAAAGCTGTCATCATGAAAACAGTATGTTACTGGCACAAAAACAGACACATAGATCAATGGAACAGAATAGAGAGCCCAGAAATAGACCCTCAACTCTATGGTGAACTAATCTTTGACAAAGGAGGAAAGAACGTCCAATAGAAAAAAGACAGCCTCTTCAACAAATGGTGTTGGGAAAATTGGACAGCCACATGCAGAAAAATGAAACTGGACCATTTCCTTACACCACACACGAAAATAGACTCCAAATGGATGAAAGACCTCATTGTGAGAAAGGAATCCATCCAAATCCTTGAGGAGAACACAGGCAGCAACCTCTTCCACCTCAGCCACAGCAACTTCTTCCTAGGAACATCGCCAAAGGCAAGGGAAGCAAGGGCAAAAATAAACTATTGGGACTTCATCAAGATCAAAAGCTTTTGCATGCAAAGGAAACAGTTAACAAAACCAAAAGACAACTGACAGAATGGGAGAAGATAATTGCAAAGGACATGTCAGATAAAGGGCTAGTATCCAAAATCTATAAAGAGCTTAGCAAACTCAACACCCAAAGAACAAATAATCCAATCAAGAAATGGGCAGAAGACATGAGCAGATATTTCTGCAAAGAAGACATCCAGATGGCTAACAGACACATGAAAAAGTGCTCCACGTCACTCGGCATCAGGGAAATACAAATCAAAACCACAATGAGATACCACCTCACACCAGTCAGAATAGCTAAAATTAACAAGTCAGGAAATGACAGATGCTGGCGAGGATGTGGAGAAAGGGGAACCCTCCTACATTGTTGGTGGGAATGCAAGCTGGTGCAACCACTCTGGAAAACAGCATGGAGGGTCCTCAAAAAGTTGAAAATAGAGCTACCTTACAACCCAGCAAATGCATTACTGGGTATTTACCCTAAAGATACAAATGTGGTGATCTGAAGGGGCACGTGCACCTGAATGTTTATAGCAGCAATGTCCACAATAACCAAACAATGGAAAGAACCTAGATGTCCATCAACAGATGAATGGATAAAGAAGATGTGGTATCTATGTATACAATGGAATACTATGCAGCCATCAAAAGAAATGAAATCTTGCCATTTGCAATGACGTGGATGGGACTAGAGGGTATTATGCTTAGCGAAATAAGTCAATTGGAGAAAGACAACTATCATATGATCTCCCTGATATGAGGAAGTGGAGATGCAACATGGGGGTTTGAGGGGTAGGAAAAGAATAAATGAAACAAGATGGGATCGGGAAGGAGACAAACCATAAGAGACTCTTAATGTCACAAAACAAACTGAGGGGGGCCGGGGGGAGGTGGGTAGGAAGAGGGTGGTGGGGTTATGGACATTGGGGAGGGTATGTGCTATGGTGAGTGCTGTGAAGTGTGTAAACCTGACCATTCACAGACCTGTACCCCTGGGGC
>NW_019154471.1:20997-23444 GCF_002288905.1 Enhydra lutris kenyoni | reverse complement strand
GCACAAAAACAGACACATAGATCAATGGAACAGAATAGAGAGCCCAGAAATAGACCCTCAACTCTATGGTCAACTAATCTTTGACAAAGCAGGAAAGAATATCCAATGGAAAAAAGATAGCCTCTTCAATAAATGGTGCTGGGAAAACTGGACAGCCAAATGCAGAAAAATGAAATTGCACCATTTCCTTACACCACAGATGAAAATAGACTCAAAATGGATGAAGGACCTCAATGTGAGAAAGGAATCCATCCAAATCCTTGAGGAGAACACAGGCAGCAACCTCTTCGACCTCAGCCGCAGCAACATCTTCCGAGGAACATCGCCAAAGGCAAGGGAAGCAAGGGCAAAAATGAACTATTGGGATTTTATCAAGATCAAAAGCTTTTGCACAGCAAAGGAAACAGTTAACAAAACCAAAAGACAACTGACAGAATGGGGGAAGATATTTGCAACATAACATATCAGATAAAGGGCTAGTGTCCAAAATCTATAAAGAACTTAGCAAACTCAAACCCAAAGAATAAATAATCCAATCAAGAAATGGGCAGAGGACATGAACAGACATTTCTGCAAAGAAGACATCCAGATGGCCAACAGACACATGAAAAAGTGCTCCACATCACTCGGCATCCGGGAGATACAAATCAAAACCACAATGAGATATCACCTCACACCAGTCAGAATGGCTAAAATTAACAAGTCAGGAAATGACAGATGCTGGCGAGGATGCGGAGAAAGGGGAACCCTCCTACACTGTTGGTGGGAATGCAGGCTGGTGCAACCACTCTGGAAAACAGCATGGAGGTTCCTCAAAATGCTGAAAAGAGAACTACCCTATGACCCAGCAATTGCACTGCTGGGTATTTACCCCAAAGATACAAATGTAGTGATCCGAAGGGGCACGTGCACCCGAATATTTATAACAGCAATGTCTACAATAGCCAAACTATGGAAAGAACCTAGATGTCCATAACAGATGAATGGATAAAGAAGATGTGGTATATATACACAGTGGAATACTATGCAGCCATCAAAAGAAATGAAATCTTGCCATTTGCAACGACATGGATGGAACTAGAGGGTATCATGCTTAGCGAAATAAGTCAATTGGAGAAATACAACTATCATATGATCTCCCTGATATGAGGAAGTGGAGATGCAACATTGGGGGTTAAGGGGGTAGGAGAAGAATAAATGAAACAAGATGGGATTGGGGGGGAGAGAAACCATAAGTGACTCTTAATCTCACAAAACAAACTCAGGGTTGCTGGGGGGAGGGGGGATGGGAGAGGGGATCGGGGTTATGGACATTGAGGATGGTATGTGCTATGGTGAGTGCTGTGAAATGTGTAAACCTGGCGATTCACAGACCTGTACCCCTGGGGATAAAAATATATTATATGTTTATAAAAAATTTAAAAAATAAAAAAAATATGAAAAAAAAGAAATTAAAAATAGAGCCTCCCTATGACCCTGCAATTGCACTACTGGGTATTTACCCCAAAAATACAGATGTAGTGAAAAGAAGGGCCATCTGTACCCCAATGTTTATAGCAGCAATGGTCATGGTCACCAAAATGTGGAAAGAACTAAGATGCCCTTCAGTGGACGAATGGATAAGGAAGATGTGGTCCATATACACTATGGAGTATTATGCCTCCATCAGAAAGGATGAATACACAACTTTTGTAGCATCATGGATGGGACTGGAAGAGATTATGCTGTGTGAAATAAGTCAAGCAGAGAGAGTCAATTATCATATGATTTCACTTATTTGTGGAGCATAACAAATAACATGGAGGATATGGGGAGATGGAAAGGAGAAGGGAGTTGAGAGAAATTGAAAGGGGAGGTGAACCATGAGAGACTATGGAAAACAACCTGAGGGTTTTGGAGGGGTGGGGGCTGGGAGGTTGGGGGAGCCAGGTGGTGGGTATTAAGGAGGGCATGTATTGCATGGAGCACTGGGTGTGGTGCAAAAACCAATGAATACTGTTATGCTGAAAAGAAATTTAAAAAAAAATATGATAGGTCCCTCTATGGAGACTTCTAGGCTTGTAAATGAGAAGGTGAGGTAATAATCCAGAACATTCAGGGCACCTGGGTGACTCAGTCAATTAAGCATCTGTCTGTGGCTCAGGTCATGATCCCAGAGTCCTGGGATGGAACCTGGAATTGAGCTTCCTCTTCAGCCAGGAGTCTGCTTCTCCCTCTCCCTCTATCCCTCCCACTCCTGCTTGTGCTCTCTCTGGCTCTCTTTGTCTCTCTCAAATAAATAAACAAAAATTTAAAAGAAAAGGAAATAAAAGAAAACCCAGAATGTGCAGTATGGGAAAGAAAAGGCACTGAAAAAGGGTTAAAAGCATTGATATTAAGTATTGGATGCTAAGACCATGGAACCTCATTCATCCAAGGATGATCTTGTCTCCCATTTAGAGCTGAGA
>NW_019154471.1:16821-20624 GCF_002288905.1 Enhydra lutris kenyoni | reverse complement strand
CTCTTAATCTCACAAAACAAACTGAGGGTTGCTGGGGGTGGGGGGATGGGAGAGGGGGTTGGGGTTATGGACATTGGGGAGGATATGTGCTATGGTGAGTGCTGTGAAGTGTGTAAACCTGGCAATTCACAGACCTGTACCCCTGGGGATAAAAATATATTATATGTTTATAAAAAATAAAATTAAAAAAAAAACAAGTAACATTTTAATTATTTTGCCTTTCTTATGAAATCCTTTGTTTTTAAGACAATGCATATATGTTTCGTATTAGTTTAAAATACTTTAAGTGACCTTGGAAGGTTGTCTCAATGTGAAAATCAGAGCATCTATGCTTTTTTCTATTTGATACTGTTTCCTAGTAGGTACTCCATCAGCAGCAATTGTTGATCAGATAACTGCTAGAAATGTACTTTATAAAATAACCCCTATAATACTTTCTCAGTTCTGGTCCATCTGATGAGTGTTAAACATGCCAACAATTCAAGTAGTAAATAACTTGCTTCAGTCCAGAGTTGATGTCTTTCTCTTCAGGGCTGTATATGATTACATTATTTATTCTTCTAAATATGGTCATCTTGTGATCCATCTTGTGCCCAAGAATCTCTACTCACCTAAAAGTTCAGATTTATTGGATCAATATATAAGGTCAAAGTTGTTCCACTTCTTCCCAGCACAAGAATTTCTCCTGCTAGAGGCTCGGGTTATGCTTTGGATGCATTCCATGGAAGGGTTTTACATTTAATTCTTGACCATGAAAGAACATGTGTACGAGAAAGGATTGTGGGTGAATTAATGAGGAAGGCAAAATTCAGTGAGAGTCTGAAGGCTGATCAAGTTTGCAGAAGTTACTTATTTGTCTGTGATTTTCCTTGGACCTTGGGTTCACAAGCTTTACAGTTTTCAGGAGGTACCGAACTCAATTTGTCTGACCTTACAAGATGGTGCGCCTGTTTCTTGCTCCCCATACAGTTTTTTTAATGGCACTTTATAAAACTATGGTGATCTTTTGACCTCAACAGCTGGTGATGTAACAAAGCTGACTTTCGGATTTATAGTGTGTCTAAATATACTTTACAAGTATAAGACTAGCAGTGTCAAGCAAAGATGCAGAAGTATTTTATCATTAAAAAAATCCAGTAACATAAAAAAAGTCAAACCATATCTAGTCATACATTTAAATAATTGCTTTTCTTTAGAAAAATGCATTAAGAAATTGAGATAATGCCCATAAATCTCCATATTTATTGTTGGCTATGGATGAATTATGCCCCCCCAAAGTAATATATCAAAGCCCTAATGGCCCATGTTGACAGTATTTGGAGATTGGATTTTAAGGAGGTAGTGGCATCATAATGGTGGAGCCTTAATCAGATGGGACTGATAGGTAGTCTTGGAAGAAGAGAAAGAGACCCTTTTCTCTCTGTCTTTCTGGGCAAACAGGGGAAAGGCCATGTGAGGATCCAGTAAGAAGATGGCCACCTAAAAATGAGGAAGAGAGGCTTCATCAGAAACAGAACCCTGTCAGACCTTGAGCTTAGACTTGCCAGTCTGCAGAGCTACAAGAAAATAAATTTCTACTCTTTAAAGTTATATAGTCTGTGGTGTTTTGTTATGGCAGCCCAAGCCTTCAGAATAGCTGTCATGTGGTTCTGTCTAGAATTCTTGGCTGTTGTAAATCGTGACATGGAGCTCTAAAAAATCACTTTATTGGGTGGTCAGATGGAAGTTCTAACCATGGTATAGCTCTAATTAGCATAAAACATTGTGGGATTAATATTCCAGGAACGTAAACCAAATGCATCATTTTAAACTAAACAATGGCCCAGTCTGTCTATTCACCACCACTGAAGAGGATTCCTTAGGATTCATTTTGCCCAAGGTGGAGAGAACTGCTCCCTCCAGCCTGAGAACACTGTAGGAGAGCTGTGCAGATATAACATTGTCAGGACTAACTTTCCTGCATTTGCGGAGGTTGTTCTGCCTTCTTTCAAGTGAGTAAGCATAGAGACAAACAGAAAATATTTACAGAATTCAGAGATGATTACTAGAAACAGAAGAATGTAATTGAGTCATCATCCACAAGCACAGAGAAGCTAAAGGTTAAGTGACTTGCCCACAGTGCTCATTCACAGGAAATAGTCAAAATCTGCAGTCAAATGCTCTGCCACTGAGCTATACCCCCGGAAACAGTCAAAATCTGAAACCCAGTCTTGTGACTTACATCATCCATGCTCTTACCCATCCACTACACATAACTCTTCTCCCTACATGAAGTCTATGACTGAGCATACAAAATGTGTGCCACANATGTGTGCCACAGATTCCATGGCCTAACAAAATGCTTTGTAATATCACATAATGGGTGCATGTTACCCAGTGGAAAACAACCTGAAATATGAGATATTTTTTTAACACTGAAGCCATTTCAAACAGCTGCATATTAGTGTGTAACTGTTTTCCTTCCTTTATAAATTATCTGGGAGGTGGACCTGTCAAATGGTCCTCATGTATATTCAGGAGAAGTCAACAAA
This sequence comes from Enhydra lutris kenyoni, assembly GCF_002288905.1. NCBI lineage: Eukaryota > Metazoa > Chordata > Mammalia > Carnivora > Mustelidae > Enhydra > Enhydra lutris. The sequence continues at coordinate 18,093 of NW_019154471.1, read as the reverse complement.
CGTATTTACTTTCCTTGGCTGGTTCTTATTTTGTTATCTCTTATAGAGCTACATTCTTGAAAGAAAAATAATGATTTGGTTGTGTGATCTTTGTTAAAATCATTTGTAAACACTCTTCCATAATGGAAAAGAAGCAACCTTGAAATAAACTAAAACAGAGTTATTTTTCTTGACTGAAAGTACATGCCTAAAAAAGAATTTCAATTCACTTTCAACTATTAAGGATGCTATATTTTTTTCAGTTTTATTGAGAAATAGTTGACATACATTACTGTATAAGATTAAGACCTACAATATGATGGTTTGACTTACACGTACCATGAAATGATAACCACAATAGGTTCAGCTAACATCCGTCATCTCCTATAAATAAAATAAAAAGACAAGAAAGGGGGAAAGGGGGAAATTTATTTTATTTGTAGCATAGGATCTTTGGGGAAGAAAATAAATAACAACAAAAAACATTCTCTGAATTTCTAAGATCCTTATGATTGCGCCAAATTTATATTCTGAACTTAAATAATACAGATTTTAATGTTAATTGAACCTGCTTTCCATTTAAAAACTCTTTGTCTCAGAAGCAAAATCCACCACAGGTAATGACTTCTAATTGTACTTTTTCATGTAGTTTGTAGTATCTAGGTTTTTTTGTTTGTTTGTTTTTCCATTTCCTCAGTAAACTGGCAACAAATTATTATTTTGAACAATTCAAATCTTTGCAATTTAAAATTTTGCTATAGCATCCATCAATAATTCCATTGGCTGCTCACAGGGAGTGTCATATTCTCCAACAGATCTTGAGCAGCCAAGGGAGCACTTAGGTAAATTGTCTCACCTAACACCACAGCCCTGTAGTTCATAGTAGAAGATGAATGCTGAAATCATAAAATAAGGGCTCAACAGGGAGTCAGTTCACTCTGGGAATGATGTTGGACTGTAACAGATTTTCTTTTTTTTTTTTTTTTAAAGATTTTTTTATTTATTCATTTGACAGAGATCACAAGTAGGCAGAGAGACAGGCAGAGAGAGAGGAGGAAGCAGGCTCCCCGCTGAGCAGAGAGCCCAATGCGGGGCTTGATCCCAGGACCCTGGGATCATGACCTGAGCCGAAGGCAGAGGCTTTAACCCACTGAGCCACCCAGGCGCCCCATGGACTGTAACAGATTTTCTAAGTTACCACACTAATAAGTAATGATTCTCACTTCATAAAATAGTTCCCTTATGCGTTTCCTAAATTCCTCCAGTTGCACTTTATTGTGCATTTCCTCCCAT
>NW_019154471.1:5035-16770 GCF_002288905.1 Enhydra lutris kenyoni | reverse complement strand
TAGTCACCAACCTTTAAATAAGAAATTTTCATAGGCTTGATGATAGGGGTTGTATATAATCTAAACATTTTCTTCTCTACAATGAACAATCTCACTTCCCTGCATCTTTCCTCATCTACTCTCATTTCAGAATCCCTTAGTTCACTCTGAGAATTGGAAGGAACAACAGATAAGGAATTGAGAGGTAAGGCTGTAGTCATAGTTCTCCACAAATTAACTGTCTGCCCTTGGATAATATACTTCCAATTTCTGAGCTTTGTCATCAGTGAAATGTGGAGTTTGGGCACAATATCTCTAACTATTCATCCATCTCTGAAACTAAATTTCTGATGTTTCCCTGAAATCTGTCTAGTTTGTCCATCTTAGTTAGGGAAGCTGCAACTGGACACAGCATGCTGGTGCTGAATACAGAAATTAGTTCATCACTGTGGGATGCTGTATTACTATCTCTGAATCCTGGTCTCATAATATTTTAAAATTATTGGATGTAAGGGGTGAAAGAATTATTTAATATCCATGTGGACCTTTTCCTGCTAATCTCCCTCAGCCTTACTAACTTTAAATTTTTTCAGCTTTGTTTTTATGTGTGTCAGCTAAAGACATATCTAATTAACATTCATTTTGTTTGCTACATATTATTTCTCCAACATATTATTTTATTTTTATAATCTGGGCAGCCATGGACTAACAAACCTTTCCACCTGGCAGCAATCATTTACTGCCATAATTATTATTCTCACAAATCACCAAGGAACATATTTAGCAGTGTCAGGGCTGATGTTGGCCTCAGAGCAGTACCAACAATGTTGACACTGATCCTCTGATAAGTCCTCTCTGCAAAATGACCATGAGTTGTGTGATCCACCCTAGACTACGTTCCTAATACACTTATTTTTCATTTACCTACTTATTTGATTATATTTAAGACATACATGTTGTATTGATCTACTTTTCTTGAGAGATAGAGAAGCAGCCTAAGCCAAGAAGATGACACCTAGGAACCTATTTAGATAATATATGACAAAAGGAAACTTAGCATGGAAGGATAAAGGAAAAAAAAAACAGAAATGCACCCAATTGAACTATATTAATTCCTATATTAAATATGATTGGATTAAAAATGGCAATGAAAAACAGAGATTATCATAATAGTAATATAAGACTGATATATATGTTACCAATATGAATACACACTTATAATAAGAAAATTAACAACTTTGAAAGAATCAAAAGTTGGTTTTTCTAAAATATTAATAAGATTGATAAACTTCTATCAAAACTAATAATTTTTGTAAATGCCAAAATCAAGAATGAAAGCGGGACTATCACCACAGATCCTTAGAAAGAAAATAAGAAAATAAGCTATGAAAAGCTCTATGCCAACAATTTTGAAAACATAGATTAAGTGGAAAAATTCTTTGAGAAATATTATTTCCAAAGTGGATGCAAGAAGATATATAATCTGAAGAAAAGTATCTAGGTTAAAGAAATTCAATTTGTAATTCAAAATTTCCTCAAAGAAAATTCCTTACTCAGACACCTGGCTCAGGTTAAATTCTATCCAACATTTGAAACAAAAAAAATATATATCATACAAAACTTTTTGACTATAAGAAAAGAAATTATAGACCAATATTCCTCATAAACACACATACCCTCACAAAACCTTAACAAAATTCAGCAATATATTCAAAAGATAATACATTATTAGCAAATAACATTCACCTGAAGAATGCAATATTGGTTTAATATTTAAACATCTATCAACTGAAATCACTGTATTAAACTAAATGAGAAACTCACCCAACAATTTCAAGAAGTATAGAAAAAGCACTTGACAAAACCCAACAATCTCAGCAAACCAGAAACAGTAGGAAACTCCTTAATATGATAAAGGACATTTATGAAAAACTTGTAGCTAACATCACACTTAATGGAGAAATATGGAATACTTCCACCAAGGCAAACATCAAGCTAAGGATGTTTTCTTTCACCAATCCTAGCCAACACTGTATTGATTCTAAGAAAAATTTAAACTGCCCTTATTTCAGACAACAGGATTTTATATGAGGAGAAACTTAAGGAATTTAGCAAAAAAACAAAAACAGAAACAACCCCCCAAACCAAAACCAAAAATCTATTAAATATAATAAATGATTATGTGAATTCAACAAGGTCACAAGATTTAAGATCGATATACAAAAAAGAAAAAAATCAATTCTGTTTCTATATAGTAGTGATAAATAGCCAGAAATAAACCTTTCAAAATGATGGCAAAAATATGTGACATACTCAGGAATACATTTAATATAATATCTGCAAGACCCATACTGTGAAAAATACAAAATACTAATGAGAAAGACAAATACCAATAAAGAAAAAAAAAAAAGAAGAAGAAGAAGGAGAGATGAACCACATTCCTGTGTCCAAAGACTGAATATTGCTAAGATCCCAATTCTTCCCATATCCATCTATAATTCAATGCAGTTCCAACCACATACCCAGCAAGGCAGTTTTTGTTTTTTGTTTTTTTTGGACAAGGTGAAACTAAAATTGATATTGAAAAAAAGAAGAATAAAATTGGAGGATTTTCACTATATGGTCAAGAGTTCATATAAAGTTATAATTGAGAAAATGTGGTTTCCATGTAAGGAGAGATAACAGATTATGGAATGATACAGAGAGTACAGAAATAGATTGTACATTTATGGTCAACATTTTTTTACAAAGATGTTAATGAAATTTAATTGAAAAATAAATTTCCCCAATGAAAGATGCTAGATACACTAGAAATCCTTTTCCAGTTAATTTTGTGTATAGTTTTATATATATATATATTTATAGTTTTATTTATATAAAACTATAAAATTTATATAAAACTATAAAAATATAAATATATAAAAATTTATATAAATAAATAGTTTTATTTATATAAAACTATAAATATATAAAACTATTATATATAAAAACTATTTATAAATATATATAATATATTTATATATTTATTATATATAAATATATAAATTTATATATTTAATATTTAATAAATATATAAATATATAAAACTATACACAAAATTAACTGGAAAAGGATTACAGACCTAAAGAAGAGGCTAAAATCAAAGCGTATAAAGGAAACAGCTGAGAATATATTTGTGAAGTTAGGGAACAAAAATATTTATGAGCAGAAGGCAAAAAAGGAAAAGAAACTGATCAACAAAACTTAGCAAAATTCAAAAGTCACAGAAATGAAAAAGTAAGCCACAAGCTTGGGATACAATTTTCTCAGGGCATACACCTGACAACTTACATAGGAGAGTATTTTTTAAACTACAAATCTATAATAAAAAGATAATACCCAATAAAAATGGGCAAAAGTTTTGCACAGATACTTCCTAGAAGAGAATATATAAATTCCCAATAGGCATATGAAAATATGGGAAACGCATAAAGAAAATGCAAATTAAAGCCACAAAAAGATATCATTATACATCCATTATGATGCCTTAAAGTAAAGGTACCAAATTTTGGGAGAAATGAAGGGCAGCGGAATTACTCACACGTTGCTGATGGGATAGTAAAAGAGTCTAGTAGCACTGGAAAGCTGCTTGGCAATTTCTCATTAAGTTAAATATCTATTTAACATTTGACCCAGCAATTCCCTCTTGGGTATTAATATACACACACCCCTCCCCTTCCAAAGATAACAAAAGTCCCCAAGAAGCCATGGAAAGGAATAGTCACTGTAACTTTATTTATTAGAGTGAAAAATTGGAATCAAGCCAATTTGTCTATTAAGAGAAGCATAGACAAATTGGTCAATTCACACAATGGAATACTGTGCAGCAAGAAAATGGAACAAATTGCAAACACAGGCAATCACATAGATCAATCTGAACATTATACTAAACAACACACAACATTCAGGAATAGGCAAAACTAATCTATGGGGATAAAATAAAGAGTATACCTGTTCCTTTCAGAAGAGAAATTGACCGGGAAAAGAGGTAAGGAAAATTTCAAAGGCACTGTTTTATAGCTTTCTTGGAACACTGATAACATGAACATAGGCATTGGTTAAGATTCACTCATCTGCGCATTCAAAGTCTATACTTACTACTCTATGTAATTATACTTCAATAAAATAAAGGAAGAAGTCCTCCAATCTCCAAAGCTGTATGACCATGTCATCATGGACATGTATGATACGACTCAATCTATAGTTATGTTTGCATGTGTGCGTCTGAAAAAAACAGTTCATTTGACTCTATGGCAATGTGCTCTTCTGAATTGGATTTAAATGGATTTTCCTTAAGGCCTTGTAAAAGATACTATTTAGACAAGACAAAAATTAAAAGCCTTATATGCCAACGATCTCAGCATATCATGTAGTTGGATCCGTGAGTCAAAATTTTAAAATGCCTGTGGAGGATCCAAGTCCTACAAAAATGGTATAAGTGCCCAAAGCCCTGCATTTGGGAGCCAGCTGCTATAGGCTGATAGAAAGTAGGCCGTGGAGGATGTAGTTCTTCCTATTGATCTAAAACACAATCCAGGGGTGCCTGGGTGGCTCAGTTGGTTAAGCAACTGCCTTCGGCTCAGGTCATGATCCCGGAGTCCAGGAATCGAGTCCCACATCAGGATCCATGCTCAGCGGGGAGTCTTCTTCTCCCTCTGCCCCTCACCCCTTTCATGCTCATGCTCTCTCTCTCAAATCAATAAGTTAAATATTTAAATAAATAATAAGGAAAGAAAGAAAAATAAAAACAAGTCATAAACCATGGCATATTAGAGCTGTACAAAATTCCAGAGGTCATATGGGTCAGCATCTAATTTTACAGGTAGAAGCCTTGAGACTTAGGTGATATTTGCTCAAGATCACAAAGCTAGTTAGTGGTAACTACACTGCCAACATCATGTGAAGCCATTATGTATAGATACCTTTCATTGGTAAAATTACCCATGATTTTCAAAGTAAAAGCGAGTAGACCACCAGTGCATACACTCCTTAGTAGAAACATTGCCTTCTGGGTTTCCCACAATCCATTTAAAGCTTCCTTCCAGAGATCTTCGAAACAGATTTAGATCAGAGAGGAAAGAGTGAGTAACTAATGGTATTTGTCTGAGCCCATAAGCCTCCAGGGCTGACTCATGACTGAGAAAGGGTTTCATTGCAAGGACCCACACATTTCAATTTCTTACAGCAGCTTTTCTGTAGAGGTTCTAAGATCAGACAGGGAAGTGCAATGCATCATTGAATTGAACCTGCCTCTGTTCCGCAAGGTGAACACAATGATTCATTTGCATTTAATTTAAGAAGTAATTGTATTGGGCTTTTTAAAACGATGTAAGGATCATTTATATTTTCAAGATGTAAGAAAAATGCCACTCTTCAAACTGTAACTTTGTTTTTGTTACAGTTTGTTTTGTTTTTGTTTTTGTTTTTACTCCTATGAAATTTTAGAAAACCTAGAGATCATGCTTGCAGCCCAAATTTCCTTTGGAGATAGGATTTGCAGTCAAATGTGCTATTTCGATTTTAATACAAACTGATTTTCTTCATCGTAGTGAAAGCACTCAGGGTCTTGTGTGTTGGGGTCAGGGAACAGTGTCTATCAGGGACCTGGAGTTATCCAGTTTGCCCCTCCTTTGACTTCCGTTACACTGGCATCCAGACATTTGGGGCTAGTACTGAAAGACATCTGCACAATTTGAATTGCTTCTCCTAGGGTCTTCTCTTCATTCACCCGTGACTGTCTGAGGGTCATGTGGTAAGTTCTACTAGCCTCAGCTAGTTTGAGGGACCTTAGGAAGTCTGACAGTCCATGGAGTGCTCTAGTGAGTGTGGTCCAGGGGGAGCTGCCCAGGCTCCTTGACGCTCTACTCTCCAACTCTTTTGACCTGACTTTCCAGCCCCTCTGACTGGGAAGCATGGGCCAGGTAGCACTCAACAATGCTATTGAAAATGCAAACTGAGAATTCTGGGGAGAAATAAAACTATGGATTTATAAATGTGGAAGGCATCATTTGGGGAAAATTTCTTAAGATGTATTAATTGAGCAACAGCTAGTTAGCTTTTCCGGAAAATAAATCAAAACTGAATGACCTCCATTGTACATTGGAATAAAAAAGCATCTCGTGGGGTGCCTGGGTGACTTGGTGGGTTAAAGCCTCTGCCTTCAGCTCAGGTCATGGTTCCGGTGTCCTGGGATCCAGCCCCATTGGGCTCTCTGCTCAGCGTGGAGTCTGCTTCCTCCTCTCTCTCTCTCTCTGCCTGACTCTCTGCCTACTTGTGATCTCTTTCTGTATGTGAAATAAATAAAAAATCTTTAAAAAAAAAAAGTCTCTCGTTAGCGTGCTAACATTGACCTTTCTTTCTAATTCCTGCTTTTTAATAAAAATAAATACATTCATATTTACCTTATACTTTGTTCTTTCACATCATGCCAAGATTCCTGATGTACTGTAGGATTTGGTTTGCAAGGTCTGTTTTCATTGTATATGAACTGGCATAAATACCCCAGTGCCAACATGTCAGCAGCCTTTAATGACCATGTTTGACACGAAGCTAGACTTCTCTATGTGGACTGGATGACACAGGGGACTCCTAAGAGCAATCATTTGACTCCATAGCATTACTGTGAAAATGTCAGAGCACCAGGAGGCATTCTCAGAGGCACTTGGAGGCTATAAGCTGGAACAATGTGTACTGGCAGAAATCCTCCATAAATATTTATTAAGATCAATGGCTACATGCAATGTGCTGATGGTAGCTTTTTGTTCAGACTTAAAATTAAGATGAATTGTATAATTGATGTATTAGGACCTCTTCTCTGCTTATAAAGCACAGGACAGTTGTTCCTCCCGCCATATGACTCACACATCTTATTAGTTGCCAGACACTGCATCATAACACTTATACTTTCATTTAATCTATGGCAGTCTGTTGTACTTTGGTGACCATGATGTGAGCCACAGAGAGGTGCTGGATATGGGCCCAGATCAGTTGTGGTGAGTCATTTGACCTCTAGTTAGGTGGCTTGTTTTAAAACGCTAACAGTTCCTAATCAAATTTGACAACACTCAATAAGGGCCAGCATCATAATGCATAAAGCAGTGTCCTTCAGAGAGGGTTCTTTGGAGGTTGGAGGAGAGAAGGAGGGTCCAGAGGACCTACATTACTAGAAGATGTTTATAGAAGACATGATTCCTGCTGGCCAGGGATAAAAGAGTAATTTTCTTTTCCACATATATGTGTTCAACAATTAGTGGTTGCAAGATCTTATGTGGACCTGCATTATCTTAGATATTTTTGAGTATGATTTTGAGCATCTCGGGTATATTTCCCAGAATGCCTTCTTCCCTTAAACAGGTGTCCTTCAGAGGAAAGAATGAGATTTGGGGTTTTAATTAATGTATAGCCAGGTATAAAGAAAATTTAAGTGGAAGGATATCTTAGGGTAAGAACATAAACTATTTTGAATAATTCATGCAAAGCAAAGAAAATAATTTTGCTCCCATTTCTGCAACAAAAAGGAAGAAAGAATTGATATTGTCATATAATCTATAGTCTTTAACAGGTAAGACAAAACTCATTGGTAAGAGACTATGTTTCTGCTGCAGTCAAATTGGTAGTGTCAAAAAAGACATGTTCCCACTCTAAAATCTGGTTTAGAGAAGTGATTCTCAAATCCTAGGTCTGGAATCACTAGTGATCTATTATAAGCCTTGTTCGTGCATCACACACCATTGCAGTTCTAAAATAACTCAACTAAGTTACTCAACTTTTAAATAAATATTATAGCCTGACCTGGACATCTCTTTAGAGGCTTATCATCAAAATGATTGCAATTTGACCTCTAATTCTGGATCTAGCATCTGAGAGAACAATTGTGGACTTTTTTCTTCGCTGATGGGATGGTTGATTTTATTTATGAAAGGAGTAGCCCTCTGCTGGATCTCATGCCAAAAGCTACCGCTATAGAAGGGTACCTGCACTTGAAGGGTAAATGCTTTGAAACCTACTGTTTTTGTCTTTGCCTAAGCTAATAAATCCTTTCAGTTCCATCTGGGCAATAATTTGGGTTCCTCACATTGAGTTCAGGGATAATAACGTAGTGGCTAATGGGTGTTTTTATTTTTAAGTTTTATTAGTCAATCACTGCCTTTTCTTTGAACAAACAGCAACCTCAACTAAATTTTCTTTCTTTTTTTTTCTTTTTTTCTATTTTTTACATTTCAATTTTTTTGTAGTTTCTTTTTTTAATTATTTTTTATTTTTTTTATAAACATATACTGTATTTTTATCCCCAGGGGTAAAGGTCTGTAAATCTCCAGGTTTACACATTTCACAGCACTCACCATAGCACATACCATCCCCAATGTCCATAACCCCACCATCCTCTCCTGACCCCCCTTCCAACAGCAACCCTCAGTTTGTTTTGTGAGATTAAGGGTCTCTTATGTTTTGTCTCCCTCCCTATCCCATCTGGTTTCATTTATTCTTTTCCTACCCCTCAAACCCCCACATTGCATCTCCACTTCCTCATATCAGGGAGATCATATGATAGTTGTCCTTCTCAGATTGACTTATTTCACTAAGCATAATACCTTCTAGTTCCATCCACATCGTCGCAAATGGCAAGATTTCATTTCTTTTGATGGCTGCATAGTATTCATATATATATATATATATGTGTATATATATATATATATATCTCACATCTTCTTTATCCATTCATCTGTCCATGGACCTCTAGGTTCTTTCCATAGTTTGGCTATTAAGGACATTGCTGCTATAAACATTCGGGTGCACATGCCCCGTTGGACCACTATGTTTGTATCTTTAGGGTATATACCAGGAGTGCAATTGCTGGGTCATAGGATAGCTCTATTTTCAGCTTTTTGAGGAACCTCCATGCTTTCCAGAGTGGCTGCACCAGCTTGCATTCCCACCAAAAGTGTAGAAGGGTTCCCCTTTCTCTGCATCCTCACCAGCATCTGTCATTTCCTGACTTGTTAATTTTAGCCATTCTGACTGGTGTGTGGGGGTATCTAATTGTGGTTTTGATTTGTAATTCCCTGATGTTGAGTGATGTGGAGCAATTTTTCATGTGTCTGTTACCCATCTGGATGTCTTCTTTGCAGAAATGTCTGTTCATGTTCTCTGCCCATTTCTTCATTGGATTATTTGTTCTTTGGGTGTTGAGTTTGCTGAGCGCTTTATAGATTTTGGATACTAGCCTTTGTCTGATATGACGTTGGCAAATATTTTCTCCCATTCTGTCAGTTGCCTTTTGGTTTTGTTAACTGTTTCCTTTGCTGTGCAAAAGCTTTTGATCTTGATGAAGTCCTAATACTTCAGTTTTGCCCTTGCTTCCCTTGCCTTTGGCGATGCTCCGAGGAAGAAGTTGCTGCGGCTGAGGTCGAAGACATTGCTGCCTGTGTTCTCCTCAAGGATTTTGATGGATTCCTTTCTCACATTGAGGTCCTTCATCCATTTGGAGTCTATTTTCGTGTGTGGTGTAAGGAAATGGTCCAATTTCATTTTTCTGCATGTGGCCGTCCAGTTTTCCCAACACCATTTGTTGAAGAGACTATCTTTTTTTCCATTGGACATTCTTTCCTGCTTTGTCAAAGATGAGTTGACCATAGAGTTGAGGGTCTATTTCTGGGATTTCCATTCTGTTCCATTGATCTATGTGTCTGTTTTTGTGCCAGTACCATACTGTCTTGAAGATGACAGCTTTGTAATACAGCTTGAAGTCCGGAATTGGGATGCCACCAACTTTGGCTTTCTTTTTCAATATTCCTTTGGCTATTTGAGGTCTTTTCTGGATCCATATAAATTTTAGGATTATTTGTTCCATTTCTTTGAAAAAAATGGATGGGATTTTGATAGGGATTGCATTAAATGGGTAGATTGCTATAGGTAGCACATTTTCACAATATTTGTTCTTCCAATCCAGGAGCATGGAACATTTTTCCATTTCTTTGTGTCTTCCTCAATTTCTTTCATGAGTCCTTTATAGTTTTCTGAGTATAGATATTTTGAGTATAGATTTCTGAGTATAGATATCTGAGTATAGATTTTCTTTGGTTAGGTTTATTCCTAGGTATCTTATGGTTTTGGGTGCAACTGTAAATGAGATTGACTCCTTAATTTCTCTTTCTTCTGTCCTGTTGTTGCTGTATAGAAATGCAAATGATTTCTGTGCATTGATGTTATATCCTGACACTTTACTGGATTCCTGTTCAAGTTCTAGCAGTTTTGGAGTGGAGTCTTTTGGGTTTTCCACACATAGTATCATATCATCTGCACAGAGTGATAGCTTGACTTCTTCTTTGCCAATTTGGATGCCTTTAATTTCTTTTTGTTGTCTGATTGCTGAGGCTAAGACTTCTAGTACTATGTTGAATAGCAGTGGTGATAACGGACATCCTTGCTGTGTTCCTGACCTTAGTGGAAAAGCTTTCAGTTTTTCTCCATTGGGAATGATATTTGCGGTGGGTTTTTCATAGATGGCTTTGATAATATTGAGTTATGTGCCCTCTATCCCTACACTTTGAAGAGTTTTGATCAAGAAGGGATACTATATTTTGTCAAATGCTTTTTCAGCATCTATTGAGAGTATCATATGGTTCTTGTTCTTCTTTTATTAATGTATTGTATCACATTGATTTGCAGATGTTGAACCAACCTTGCAGCCCTGGAATAAATCCCACTTGGTCGTGGTGAATAATCCTTTTAATGTACTGTTGGATCCTATTGGCTAGTATTTTGGTGAGAATTTTCGCATCTGTGTTCATCAAGGATATTGGTCTGTTGTTCTCTTTTTTGATGGGATTCTTCTCTGGTTTTGGGATCAAGGTGATGTTGGTCTCATAAAATGAGTTTGGAAGTTTTCCTTCCATTTCTATTTTTTGGAACAGTTTCAGGAGAATAGGAATTAATTCTTCTTTAAATGTTTGGTAGAATTCCCCTGGGAAGCCATCTGGCTTTGGGCTTTGTTTGTTTGGAGATTTTTGATGACTGTTTCAATCTCCTTACTGGTTATGGGTCTGTTCAGGTTATCTATTTCTTCCTGGTTCAGTTGTGGTAGTTTATATGTCTCTAGGAATATATCCATTTCTTCCAGATTGTCGAATTTGTTGGCATAGAGTTGCTCATAGTATGTTCTTATAATTGTATTTCTTTGATGTTGGTTGTGATCTCTCCTCTTTCATTCATGATTTTATTTATTTGAGTCCTTTCTTTTTATTTTTGATAAGTCTGGCCAGGGGTTTATCAATCTTATTAATTCCTTCAAAGAACCAGCTCTTAGCTTCATTGATTTGTTCTATTGTTTTGTTTTGTTTTTTTTTTTTAGTTTCTATTTCATTGATTTGTGTTCTGATCTTGATGATTTCTCTTCTCTGCGGGTTTAGGCTTTCTTTTTTGTTCTTTCTCCAGCTCCTTTAGGTGTAGGGTTAGGTTGTGTATTCGAGACCGTTCTTGTTTCTTGAGAAAGGCGTGTATCGCTGTGTATTTACCTCTCAGGACTGCCTGTGCTGTGTCCCACAGATTTTGAACCATTGTGTTTTCATTATCATTTATTTCCATGAATTTTTTTCAATTCTTCTTTAATTTCCTGGTTGACCCATTCATTCTTTAGAAGGATGCTGTTTAGTCTCCATGTATTTGGCTTCTTTCCAAATTTCCTCTTGTGATTGAGTTCTAGCTTCAGACCACAATGC
>NW_019154471.1:0-4935 GCF_002288905.1 Enhydra lutris kenyoni | reverse complement strand
TTTAGAAGGATGCTGTTTAGTCTCCATGTATTTGGCTTCTTTCCAAATTTCCTCTTGTGATTGAGTTCTAGCTTCAGGGCATTGTGGTCTGAAAATATGCAGGGAATGATCTCAATCTTTTGATACTGGTTGAGACCTGATTTAGGACCGAGGATGTGATCTATTCTGGAGAACGTTCCATGCGCACTAGAGAAGAATGTGTATTCTGTTGCTTTGGGATGGAATGTCCTGAATATATCCGTGATGTCCATCTGGTCCAGTGTGTCGTTTAAGGCTTTTATTTCCTTGCTGATCTTTTGCTTGGATGATCTATCCATTTTAGTGAGGGGAGTGTTAAAGTCCCCTAATATTATCGTATTATCATCGATGTATTACTTTGATTTTGTTATTAATTGGTTTATATAGTTGGCTGCTCCCATGTTAGGGTCATAGATTTTTAAAATTGTTAGATCTTCTTGTTGGATAGACCCTTTGAGTATGATACAGAGTCCTTCCTCATCTCTTATTATACTCTTTGGCTTAAAATCTAATGGATCTGATATAAGGATTGCCACCCCAGCTTTCTTCTGATGTCCATTAGCATGGTAAATTGTTTCCCACCACTTTAAATCTGGAGGTGTCTTTGGGTCTAAAATGAGTTTTTTGTAGGCAGTATATTGATGGGTTTTGTTTTCTTATCCATTCTGATACCCTGTGTCTTTTGATTGGGGCATTTAGCCCATTAACATTCAGGGTAACTATTGAGAGATATGAATTTAGTGCCATTGTATTGCCTGTAAGGTGACTGTTACTGTATATTGTCTCTGTTCCTTTCTGATCTACTACTTTTAGGGTTTCTCTTTGCTTAGAGGACCTCTTTCAATATTTCCTGAAGAGCTGGTTTGGTGTTTGCAAATTCTTTCAGTTTTTGTTTGTCCTGGAAGCTTTTTATCTCTCCTCCTATTTTCAATGATAGCCTAGCTAGATATAGTATTCTTGGCTGCATGTTTTTCTTGTTTAGTGCTCTGAATATATCATCCCAGTTCTTTCTGGCCTGCCAGGTCTCTGTGGATAAGTCTGCTGCCAATCTAATGTCTTCACCATTGTATGTTACAGACTTCTTTTCCCGGGCTGCTTTCAGGATTTTCTCTTTGTCCCTAAGACTTGTAAATTTTACTATTAAGTGACAGGTTGTGGATCTATTCTTATTGATTTTGACGGGGGTTCTCTGCATCTCCTGGATTTTGATGCTTATTCCCTTTGCCATATTAGGGAAATTCTCTACAATAATTCTCACCAATATACCTTCTGCTCCCCTCTCTCTTTCTTCTTCTTCTGGAATCCCAATTATTCTAATGTTGTTTCGTCTTATGGTGTCACTTATCTCTTGAATTCTCTCCTTGTGTTCCAGTATTTGTCTCTCTTTTGCTCAGCTTCTTTATTCTCTGTCATTTGGTCTTCTATATCACTAAATCTTTCTTCTGCCTCATTTATCCTAGCAGTAAGAGCCTCCATTTTGTATTGCACCTCATTAATAGCTTTTTTTTTGTTTCAGCTTGGTTAGATTTTAGATCTTTAATTTCTCCAGAAAGGGCTATTATCTCTCCAGGGAGGGTTTCTCTAATATCTTCCATGCCTTATTGAGCCTGGCTAGAACCCTGAGAATCATCATTCTGAACTCTAGACCTAACATATTTCCAATGTCTGTATTGATTAGGTCCCTAACCTTTGGTACTCCCTCTTGTTCTTTTTTTTTTTTTTTTTTTTTTTTTTGTGGTGAGTTTTGCCACCTTGTCATTCTGTCCAGATAAGAATATATGAAGGAGCAAATAAAATACTAAAAGGGTGGCAAAGACCCCAGGAAAATGTGCTTTAACCAAATCAGAAGAGACCCCAAATCGTGGGGAGGGGGATAAAAAGAAGTTCAGAAAAAAAAAAGTTAAAAAAAGAAAATGAATAAAGAAAAAATATTAAATTTTTTTTTAATTTATTAAATTAATATTAAAAAAGAAATATATATATATTAGACTGGTGACTAGAACAGTGTCACCCACTTAATTTTTTGAGTGTTTTGGTCTCTTAGAAGAAACTACCTCCCAACATTTTAAAGAATGAAAAACATATATACGGGTAGACCCATTGAAGGGATGGAATATGCCTATAAAGATGAGAAAAAAATATTTTTTTAAATTTCTAAAAAAGAAGTTGATAAAGTCAGTTGGTGGGGAGAATAAAGAAAAAGAAGTGGAGAGAATTTGCTCAGGCTGGAAACTAGAACTAGCCCAGGGCTAGATTTAGGGTATATTTTGATCTATTAGGAGAAGTTGTATCCCAATTTTTTTAGAAGAAAAAACCCTATGTGTATACAAAAGGTATAGTGAGATACAATGAAGGATAAAATATGACTATATTAATGAAGTTTCAAAAAAGATTATTATTTTTTGAAAGATATTGTTAAGATAAACTAGTTTATAAAAGTTAAGAGGAAAGGGTAAAAGTTAAAAAAAAATTTTTTAAAAATAGCAGAAGAAAAAAAATTAATTAACTACCAGACTAAAGAATCATGGGGGGAAACCCATGAATTCCTTGCTTTACTTTCTCCTCCTCTGGAATCCGCTGTTCTCCTTAGTAAGTGAATTTGGCCTTGGCTGGATTTCTTATTGATTTTCTGGGGGACAGGCCTGTTGTAGTGATTCTCAAGTGTGTTTGAGCGAGTCGGAATTGCCCCGCCCTTTCCAGGGTCCAGGCTAAGTAATCTGCTTGGGTTCGCTTTCAGGAGCTTTTGTTCCCTGAAGGCTTTCCATAGAGTTCCAGAGGATGGGAATGAGAGTGGCAGCCTACCAATCTCTGGCCTGGAGGAGCTGAGAGCTCGGCCCCGCTCCTCAGTGCGCCCTCATAGAAAAACGCTCAATCAGTCCCGCCTCCCTGGCTTCTGGCTGCGCTTGGGGAAAAGCGCTCAAACACTCCCATCTCCCTGGCCTCTGGCCATGCTTGGAGGAAAGCACTCAATTGCTCCCATCTCCCTGGCCTCCAGCTGTGCTCCGAGCTCATCCAGCCTGTGACCGGTACAAGGTACCAGTTGAGAGCTCACCCCTCAGCCTTGTCTCTGTAGCTGGCTTCCTCACTCTAATACCTGTAAGCTCTGTGACAGTCAGACACCCCCGATCCTCCTGTGACCCCGCGGGACCTGGAGCCACGCTGACTCCACGTGGGCTTCACCCCGGTTTAGCCTCTGGAGTGATGTCCTTCAGTGGAGCAGACTTTTAAAAGTCCTGATTTTGTGCTCCATTGCTCCTCCACTTGCCAGGAGCCGGCCCCTCCCCCCGCAGTCTATCTTCCCATCGCTTTGGATTCACTTCTCTGCCGGCCCAACCTTTCAGAACGTGGTCGATTTTCTGTTTCTAGAATTGTTGCTGCTCCTCTCTTCAATCTCTTGTTGGATTTGTAGGTGTTTGCAATGGTTTGATAAGCTATCTAGCTGATCTCCTGCTACCTGATGTAGTCTCAGCCTGTTACTTCTCTGCCATCTTGACTCCTCTGCCCCCTTTTTTTGCATTTCTTTATAAAGGGTATGAATTTCCACAAGGGTTTTTTTCCAGAAAATTGACAGGACTTTTCTGACTCCATCTTTTAAGATTTGGTTTACAATACTGAATGCCACTTGACCATGCACAGAGCCATAAGTAACTTGGCTCTGTAAGTGTCAACAGAGAGATAATGTAGTTCTGGCAGCCTCTGAAAGATGGCCTGATCTGTGCTCAGTAATAATCTTTGCTTCTCTTTGACTACTCCCAGGATATTGAAAAAGGTGTATCTTTCGAATATACTATATCTTTTTCAAAGATAACAAGTTATAAAGCACTCATTTTAAAAACAATTTTTTCTTAGGGNATAACAAGTTATAAAGCACTCATTTTAAAAACAATTTTTTCTTAGGGAAGTTCCTTATTTTTTTTTTGTATTGCACTGACAAACTGATATCAAATATATATGGATGTTTAGTATGTTAATCAATGATTCTTATAATCCTATATGAATCTTTATGTGTTGGTCTTTGTGTTTCCTCTAGGAAATACTGAACTATAAAATAAAGAAATGTCATTAGAAATCAAAGACACTGAAATTTGGAAGGTATAGTTGGGAAGGGGTATGGGTACCCTATCATATACAGAACCAAAATTATGTAGTCCTGGTCCTGAAGAATGTAATTTCTTTGTCAAATTTGCCATAAACAGGGAAAAGGATGATCACTTGGGCAATCACTTATTATTCAACACTCAAACAGCTGTGTCATCTCCACTTGGCTAAAGGGTAAGAGCTAAGTCTACATAGCAGCAGTAAATCATATTAGCAGTCAACAATAATGAGGAAAAACAAGACCAAATTTTGCGGCCGAACTGGAGTACCATTACCAAAGAGACTACACAGCTCAGTGGAATGCCCCTGACAGGGAAATTAGCCATGGTTTTAAGAGGAAATAAAGGTAAAGATTGCCTTCCAAGAGAAAAAATTCATCCCAGATAACAAGTTCAATCTATTGAATTTTATGAACCTTTCCTCCATTCCATTTGAAGACAGAGTCTTCAAAAAAACAAAAACAAAAACAAAAAAACAAACCCAAACCTCCCACTTTTTTGATATTACATAAGGCCAGGCGAGTGACTATGGCGAGAAGAGACAACCTCAGAGCAGAGTGCGCATCTGCCTTTATTTTCATATTGAGCCTCATGTATTTGAAGCTATCGTATACTCACCATCTTAGTTAAATTCTCAAAGAGAATGCCCACGACTCATATCCCTATTTTCTGACATGATGTCTACAAAGTCCCCCTGCACGTGTTCTTGTTTCTCTGACATCCCTCTGCTCTGCTGCTCATGACTGTGAGAGACCTGTCCTTTCTCCTCATGTTGCACTTGTTCCTTCAAATGCTTCTGCTGGAGTTGAAGAGAGGCAGC
>NW_019154470.1:2760-23519 GCF_002288905.1 Enhydra lutris kenyoni | reverse complement strand
ATTGATTATAAACAACTTGGTATAAATCCATGTTTATATTGACCCAAAGATCCTTTCGAATAGGCAGAGCACTGGGAAACAAAAACTGGCCTGAAATTCATTCTGGTAATTGGACTTTAGAAAACCATTGGATAGGGGCGCCTGGGTGGCTCAGTGGGTTAAAGCCTATGCTTTCAGCTCAGGTCATGATCCCAGTGTCCTGGTATTGAGGCCCGCATCTGGCTTTCTCTTCAGTGGGCAGCCTGCTCCCCCGCCCCCCGCCTGCCTCTCTGTCTATTTGTGATCCCTGTCTGTCATACAAATAAATAAATAATCTAAAAAATAAAAAAAAGGAAAACCATTAGATAAACCTAAATCAAACATATTTAAATATGTTTGTGAGCCACGTGTTAGTAAATCAAGGATGAACTTTAGGTGAGACACCTAACACTGAATGGATGCTTTGATTTCTTTGAGACATGTTACCTGGGCCACACGGAATGTGACCTTGAGAGTTACACTGGTGAGCAAGCTTTCCCTGATAGGATGTTAAGTTCAGTGACTAAAAGTTAACTAAATATGTTACACACCAATCATTACTTAAGTCAAACATCTTCACTCTTCCTTGGGGAAATGAAGTTGACACAAAAGACTAAAGATTCTGTTGCAGAAACAGGACCTGATGCTTATGGATTGATGGGAGTGGACACATACATCAGACTGCGAGTACCAGCAATTGTCTCCTAAGGCAGCTAAGTCACACAACTCAGTCACACACAGCCCTCGGCCTGCCACTATTATTTGTTTACCTGCTGCTGGTGTCATTTTATAAGACAACACATCAGAAATGAGAGAAATCAGATTTGGGCACAAACTCATGGCATTTGATGGATATATCATTGCATACTGTTCCAAAGTTTCTGGTAGTACATAATGCTGGCAATACATTATTGAGGACTCAATTGAATTATAAGAGAGAACGTCAGCCTCTATATTTTATACGTGTGGTGTTATCGCTAAATGCAAGATAAATTGGCAGCCTTGCCAATTGAATGGTTTCTCTCAAGGAAAGTACATTAATGGACATACAAAATATTTCACATGCATTGGTCCACAGACTTTGTACAATCTTCCCAGCCATACGACTGGATTTGGGTTGGGTTATTCCTTTACCTTGGGCTGCTGAGAAAAGTGCAAGGGAATGGAATCATATCCTTCTCACCTGACAAATACCTAAATCTCCAAAGATATATTCACTGCCAGATGGAGCTTGCATCTGAAATGCATTTGCTTGCATCAAGGTCCAACATCAATACATAAAACTCAGGTGTGATTTATTTGATCACAATGCCCAACTGAAATGTGAAAAGTGGTCTCATTTGTAATAGCATGATGCTTGAAATACTGAGGGATAGATCCAACTGAAAATCACAAACTATTTCACAGAGAAATAAATGAAGCCTTAGAAATGAAGGGAACGTCCATATTTGGGGGTGACATGATTCAATACCGTTCAACATCAACTTTCCCCCACTGGATCTCATCCTGTATCTTTGGTAGAAAGTGACCAGTTGATTTGAAAATTCATATAAAAGTATAAATGGGAGAAAAGATGGCGGGGAGCTAGGAGGAGGTGCCGTTTCAACCTGTACCCTAAAGTGAGCTGATTTCCTACCAAAGACCTCTGATCACCCATGAAATCAGCCTGAGATTGGAATTATACATGTCCGGATCTCTACAGGGGCAGAAGACACCAGTGGGCAGGTAAAGCAGAGTGGCAACATTGGAGTGATATCTGAAGATAAACAAAAGGGGGAGGGAGCCACCAGCAGCGACCCATTGGAAAGTAATACCCCAATATTAGAGTGCCCTGTGACTGGGGACCAGCATTAACTTGGAGTCTGGTTGAAAGTACTCAAAAAGAGCAAAGGATTGTGGGGGGAAATTGTGGGAATGGGGGCAGTTAGGGACAGGGGCTTAACTCCCCAGACTCAGGACAGCCACCACTGGCGCTGAGCCAGAGAGAGTGGGGCAAAGAAACCAGGTCTTGGTACCTGACCCTCAGGCGTGCCTGAGCGCCTGGGTGGCAGCTCCCATGAGGGGCTGGGAGCCTCGCCAGCCAGCCGGCAGAACCACATCCTTTTTGCACTTTCCACATGCACGCCGCGCCATGCTATCAGGGTCTGAGTCAAGCCCCACACCTCCCCCTGAGAGAGGTGCGTGCAGGCTCCAGCCAGCAGAACCACAGCCTCTTGCACTCTCCATGCACACAGGCCACATGACCAGAGTCTGAGTCGCGCCACACACCCTCCCCTGAGAGAGGTGTGAGCTGGCTCCAGCCCGGGGCTCTCAGACCCAGAAAGTCTGAGAACTCCCAGCCAGGGCCAGCAAGAAAATCTCAGTGTGCATTCACTGCTTGGGATCTCTCTGGCAGTCTGGAGCTTCCCAGACAGCCGCCACTGTCTGGTTTTGGGTACAAGAAGGTGTTCCTGCATCCAGAGAGACCACGAATGGGAACGTGATCTGCCAGCGGCCAAGGGGGAATTTATGTGCTCTGGAGAGCCCAGAGGGGAACAGACTGAGGCTTCTCTCTGAGAGGGAGGTCGGTGTGCAGTTTGCCTTCCTCTAAACCTACAAAACCCATCAAAAGCAGTCAAGGCGAGAGAAAACAAAGGAATAAACAAACAAAAAAACCTCCAGAGAACAAAAGCCTGAAAAAAAAAAAAAAAAACAGTTTCCTTAACCCCCCCACCACTTGAGGGGGGTGGGAGGACTTAACTCAGGGAACATCATTGACTGAAAATCCATGTGGCAGGCCCCTCCCCCAGAAAACAAACCAGGAAAGAAAAAAAAAAAAAGATTACAAGAGAACAACCACCACTACTTCTTAGGACAATTTTTATTTTTATCTCGTTCCCACTATTCTGGTTCATTTTTTAAAAATATATAGATAAATATTTTAAATCATTTTTTAAATTTATTTTCAGCATAACTGTATTCATTGTTTTTGCATCACACCCAGTGCTCCATGCAGTCCGTGCCCTCTCTAATACCCACCACCTGGTTCCCCCAACCTCCCAACCCCCCACCTCTTCAAACCCTTCAGAATGTTTTTCAGAGTCCATAGTCTCTCATTGTTCACCTCCCCTTCCAATTTCCCCCAACTGCCTTCTCCTAACTCCCCATGTCCTCCATGCTATTTGTTATGCTCCACAAATAAGTGAAACCATATGATAATTGACTCTCTCTGCTTGACTTATTTCACTCGGCATAATCTCTTCCAGTCCCGTCCATGTTGCTACAGAAGTTGGGTATTCATCCTTTCTGATGAAAGCATAATACTCCATAGTGTATACGGACCACATCTTCCTTATCCATTCGTCCGTTGAAGGGCATCTTGGTTCTTTCCACAGATTGGCGACCGTGGCCATTGCTGCTGTAAACATTGGGGTACAGATGGCCCTTCTTTTCACTACATCTGTATCTTTGGGGTAAATACCCAGTAGTGCAATTGCAGGGTCATAGGGAAGTTCTATTTTTAATTTCTTGAGGAATCTCCACACTGTTCTCTAAAGAGGCTGCACCAACTTGCATTCCCACCAACAGTGGAAGAGGGTTCCCCTTTCTCCACATCCCCTCCAACACATGGTGTTTCCTGTCTTGCTAATTTTGGCCATTCTAAGTGGTGTAAGGTGATATCTCAATGTGGTTTTAATTTGAATCTCCCTGATGGCTAGTGATGATGAACATTTTTTCATGTGTCTGATAGCCATTTGTATGTCTTCATTGGAGAAGTGTCTGTTCATGTCTTCTGCCCATTTTTTGATAGGATTATCTGTTTTGTGTGTGTTGAGTTTGAGGAGTTCTTTATAGACCTTGGATATCAATCTTTTGTCTGTACTGTCATTTGCAAATATCTTCTCCCATTCCGTGGGTTGCCTCTTTGTTTTCTTGACTGTTTCCTTTGCTGTGCAGAAGCTTTTGATTTTGATGAAGTCCCAAAAGTTTATTTTGGCTTTTGTTTCCTTTGCCTTTGGAGACATATCTTGAAAGAAGTTGCTGTGGCTGATATCGAAGAGATTACTGCCTATGTTCTCCTCTAGGATTCTGATGGATTCCTGTCTCACGTTGAGGTCTTTTATCCATTTTGAGTTTATCTTTGTGTATAGTGTAAAAGAATGGTCGAGTTTTATTCTTCTACATACAGCTACCCCGTTTCCCCAGCACCATTTATTGAAGAGACTTTTTTCCACTGTATATTTTTTCCTGTTTTGTCGAAGATTAACTGACCATAGAGTTGAGGGTCCATGTCTGGGCTCTCTACTCTGTTCCACTGGTCTATGTGTCTGTTTTTTTTTTTTTTTTTTTTTTTTTAATTTTTTATTTTATAAACATATAATATATTTTTATCCCCAGGGGTACAGGTCTGTGAATCACCAGGTTTACACACTTCACAGCACTCACCATAGCACATACCCTCCCCAATGTCCATAATCCCCCCCCCCCCCAACCCCCCTCCCCCCATCAACCCTCAGTTTGTTTTGTGAGATTATGAGTCACTTATGGTTTGTCTCCCTCCCAATCCCATCTTGTTTCATTTACTCTTCTCCTACCCCCTTAACCCACCATGTTGCATCTCCTCTCCCTCATATCAGGGAGATCATATGATAGTTGTCTTTCTCCGATTGACTTATTTCACTAAGCATGATACCCTCTAGTTCCATCCACGTCGTTGCAAATGGCAAGATTTCATTTCTTTTGATGGCTGCATAGTATTCCATTGTGTATATATACCACCTCTTCTTTATCCATTCATCTGTTGATGGACATCTAGGTTCTTTCCATAGTTTGGCTATTGTGGACATTGCTGCTATAAACATTGGGGTGCACGTGTCCCTTCGGATCACTACTTTTGTATCTTTAGGGTAAATACCCAGCAGTGCAATTGCTGGGTCATAGGGTAGTTCTATTTTCAGCATTTTGAGGAAGCTCCATGCTGTTTTCCAGAGTGGTTGCACCAGCTTGCATTCCCACCAACAGTGTAGGAGGGTTCCCCTTTCTCCGCATCCTCGCCAGCATCTGTCAATTCCTGACTTGTTGATTTTAGCCATTCTGACTGGTGTGAGGTGATATCTCATTGTGGTTTTGATTTGTATTTCCCTGATGCCGAGTGATATGGAGCACTTTTTCATGCGTCTGTTGGCCATCTGGATGTCTTCTTTGCAGAAATGTCTGTTCATGTCCTCTGCCCATTTCTTGATTGGATTATTTGTTCTTTGGGTGTTGAGTTTGTTAAGTTTTTTATAGATTTTGGACCTAGCCCTTTATCCGATATGTCATTTGCAAATATCTTCTCCCATTCTGTCAGTTGTCTTTTGGTTTTGTTAACTGTTTCCTTTGCTGTGCAAAAGCTTTTGATCTTGATAAAATCCCAATAGTTCATTTTTGCCCTTGCTTCCCTTGCCTTTGGCGATGTTCCTAGGAAGATGTTGCTGCGGCTGAGGTCAAAGAGGTTGCTGCCTGTGTTCTCCTCAAGGATTTTGATGGATTCCTTTCTCACATTGAGATCCTTCATCCATTTTGAGTGTATTTTCGTGTGTGGTGTAAGGAAATGATCCAATTTCATTTTTCTGCATGTGGCTGTCCAATTTTCCCAACACCATTTGTTGAAGAGGCTGTCTTTTTTCCATTGGACATTCTTTCCTGCTTTGTCGAAGATGAGTTGACCATAGAGTTGAGGGTCTATTTCTGGGCTCTCTATTCTGTTCCATTGATCTATGTGTCTGTTTTTGTGCCAGTACCATGCTGTCTTGATGATGACAGCTTTGTAATAGAGCTTGAAGTCCGGAATTGTGTTGCGACAAACTTTGGCTTTCTTTTTCAATATTGCTTTGGCTATTCGAGGTCTTTTCTCGTTCCATATAAATTTTAGGATTATTTGTTCCATTTCTTTGAAGAAAATGGATGGTACTTTGATAGGGATGCATTAAATGTGTAGATTGCTTTAGGTAGCATAGACATTTTCACAATATTTATTCTTCCAATCCAGGAGCATGGAACATTTTTCCATTTCTTTGTGTCTTCCTCAATTTCTTTCATGAGTACTTTATAGTTTTCTGTGTATAGATTCTTAGTCTCTTTGGTTAGGTTTATTCCTAGGTATCTTAGAGTTTTGGGTGCAATTGTAAATGGGATTGACTCCTTAATTTGTCTTTCTTCTGTCTTGTTGTTGGTGTAGAGAAATGCAACTGATTTCTGTGCATTGATTTTATATCCTGACACTTTACTGAATTCCTGTACAAGTTCTAGCAGTTTTGGAGTGGAGTCTTTGGGGTTTTCCACATATAGTATCATATCATCTGCAAAGAGTGATAGTTTGACTTCTTCTTTGCCGATTTCGATGCCTTTAATTTCCTTTTGTTGTCTGATTGCTGAGGCTAGGACTTCTAGTACTATGTTGAATAGCAGTGGTGATAACGGACATCCCTGCCGTGTTCCTGACCTTAGCGGAAAAGCTTTCAGTTTTTCTCCATTGAGAATGATATTTGCGGTGGGTTTTTCATAGATGGCTTTGATAATATTGAGGTATGTGCCCTCTATCCCTACACTTTGAAGAGTTTTGATCAGGAAGGGCTGCTGTACTTTGTCAAATGCTTTTTCAGCATCTATGGAGAGTATCATATGGTTCTTGTTCTTTCTTTTATTAATGCGTTGTATCACATTGATTGATTTGCGGATGTTGAACCAACCTTGCAGCCCTGGAATAAATCCCACTTGGTCGTGGTGAATAATCCTTTTAATGTACTGTTGAATCCTATTGGCTAGTATTTTGGTGAGAATTTTTGCATCTGTGTTCATCAAGGATATTGGTCTGTAGTTCTCTTTTTTGATGGGATCCTTGTCTGGTTTTGGGATCAAGGTGATGCTGGCCTCATAAAATGAGTTTGGAAGTTTTCCTTCCATTTCTATTTTTTGGAACAGTTTCAGGAGAATAGGAATTAGTTCTTCTTTCAATGTTTGGTAGAATTCCCCCGGCTAGCCGTCTGGCCCTGGGCTTTTGTTTGTTTGGAGATTTTTGATGACTGTTTCAATTTCCTTACTGGTTATGGGTCTGTTCAGGCTTTCTATTTCTTCCTGGTTCAGTTGTGGTAGTTTATATGTCTCTAGGAATGACTCCATTTCTTCCAGATTGTCAAATTTGTTGGCGTAGAGTTGCTCATAGTACGTTTTTATAATTGTCTGTATTTCTTTGGTGTTAGTTGTGATCTCTCCTCTTTCATTCATGATTTTATTTATTTGGGTCCTTTCTCTTTTCTTTTGGATAAGTCTGGCCAGGGGTTTATCGATCTTATTAATTCTTTCAAAGAACCAGCTCCTAGTTTCGTTGATTTGTTCTATTGTTTTTTGGTTTCTATTTCATTGATTTCTGCTCTGATCTTTATGATTTCTCTTCTCCTGCTGGGTTTAGGTTTTTTTTCTTGTTCTTTCTCCAGTTCTTTTAGGTGTAGGGTTAGGTTGTGTTCCTGAGACCTTTCTTGTTTCTTGAGAAAGGCTTGTACCGCTATATATTTTCCTCTCAGGACTGCCTTTGTTGTGTCCCACAGATTTTGAACCGTTGTGTTTTCATTATCATTTGTTTCCATGAATTTTTTCAACTCTTCTTTAATTTCCTGGTTGACCCATTCATTCTTTAGAAGGATGCTGTTTAGTCTCCATGTTTTTGGGTTCTTTCCAAGTTTCCTCTTGTGATTGATTTCTAGCTTCAGAGCATTGTGGTCTGAAAATATGCAGGGAATGATTCCAATCTTTTGATAACGGTTGAGACCTGATTTAGGACCGAGAATGTGGTCTATTCTGGAGAATGTTCCATGTGCACTAGAGAAGAATGTGTATTCTGTTGCTTTGGGATGAAATGTTCTGAATATATCTGTGATGTCCATCTGGTCCAGTGTGTCATTTAGGGCCTTTATTTCCTTGTTGATCTTTTGCTTGGATGATCTGTCCATTTCAGTGAGGGGAGTGTTAAAGTCCCCTACGATTATTGTATTATTGTCGATGTGTTTCTTTGATTTTGTTATTAATTGGTTTATATAGTTGGCTGCTCCCACGTTTGGGGCATAGATATTTAAAATTGTTAGATCTTCTTGTTGGACAGTTCCTTTGAGTATGATATAGTGTCCTTCCTCATCTCTTATTATAGTCTTTGGCTTAAAATCTAATTGATCTGATATAAGGATTGCCACTCCTGCTTTCTTCTGATGTCCATTAGCATGGTAATTTTTTTTCCACGCCCTCACTTTAAATCTGGATGTGTCTTCATGTTTAAGATGAGTTTCTTGTAGGCAACATAGAGATGGGTTTTGTTTTTTTATCCATTCTGATACCCTGTGTCTTTTGATTGGGGCATTTAGCCCATTAACATTCAGGGTAAGTATTGACAGATATGAATTTAGTGCCATTGTATTGCCTGTAAGGTGACTGTTATTGTATATTGTCTCTGTTTCTTTCTGATCTACTACTGTTAGGGTCTCTCTTTGCTTAGAGGACCCCTTTCAATATTTCCTGTAGGGCTGGTTTCATATTTGCAAATTCTTTCAGTTTTTGTTTGTCCTGGAAGTTTTTAATCTCTCCTTCTATTTTCAATGATAGCCTAGCTGGATATAGTATTCTTGGCTGCATGTTTTTCTCGTTTAGTACTCTGAATATATCATGCCAGCTCTTTCTGGCCTGCCAGGTCTCTGTGGATAAGTCTGCTGCCAATCTAATATTTTTACCATTGTATGTTACAGACTTCTTTTCCCGGGCTGCTTTCAGGATCTTCTCTTTGTCACTAAGACTTGTAAATTTTACTATTAGGTGACGGGGTGTGGACCTATTCTTATTGATTTTGAGGGGGGTTCTCTGAACCTCCTGGATTTTGATGCTTGTTCCCTTTGCCATATTGGGGAAATTCTCTCCAATAATTCTCTCCAATATACCTTCTACTCCCCTCTCTGTTTCCTCTTCTTCTGGAATCCCAATTATTCTAATGTTGTTTCGTCATATGGTGTCACTTATCTCTCGAATTCTCCCCCCGTGGCCCAGTAGCTGTTTGTCCCTCTTTTGCTCAGCTTCTTTATTCTCTGTCATTTGGTCTTCTATATCGCTAATTCTTTCTTCTGCCTCATTTATCCTAGCAGTGAGAGCCTCCATTTTTGATTGCACCTCATTAATAGCTTTTTTTATTTCAACTTGGTTAGATTTTAATTCTTTTATTTCTCCAGAAAGGGCTTTTATCTCTCCGGAGAGGGTTTCTCTAATATCTTCCATGCCTTTTTCGAGCCCGGCTAGAACCTTGAGAATCATCATTCTGAACTCTATATCTGACATATTACTAATGTCTGTATTGATTAGGTCCCTAGCCTTTGGTACTGCCTCTTGTTATTTTTTTTTTGGTGAATTTTTCCGCCTTGTCATTTTGTCCAGATAAGAGTAGATGAAGGAGCAAGTAAAATACTAAAAGGGTGGCAACAACCCCAGGAAAATATGCTTTAGCCAAATCAGAAGAGATCCCAAATCGTGAGGGGGGAGAAAGGGGATAAAAAGAGGTTCAGAAAGAAAAAAAAGAAAATAAAGAGAAACAATTAAAAAAAGAAAACTAATAAAGAAAAAATATAAAAAGGAAAAAAATATATATATATTAGATAAACTAGTTAAAAAACGTTAAAAAAGGAAAGGGTAAAAGTTAAAAAAAATTTAGCAGAAGAAGAAAAAAAATTGAAAAAGAAAAAAAAATTAAATTAACTGCAAGGCTAAAGACTCATTGGGAGAAAGCCATGAGTTCCGTGCTTTGCTTTCTCCTCCTCTGGAATTCCGCTGCTCTCCTTGGTATTGAAACTGCTGTCCCTGGTAGGTGAACTTGGTACTGGCTGGGTTTCTTGTTGATCTTCTGGGGGAGGGGCCTGTTGTAGTGATTCTCAAGAGTCTTTGCCCCAGGCGGAGTTGCACCGCCCTTATCCGGGGCAGGTCTGAGTAATCCGATCGGGTTTGCTTTCGGGAGCTTTTGTTCCCTGAGCACTTTCCGTACAGTTCCAGAGGGCAGGAATGAAGATGGTGGCCTCCCGGTCTCCGGCCCGGAGGAGCCAAGAGCCCGGGGCCCCACTCCTCAGTGCGCCCTCAGAGAACAGTGCCCAATTACTCCCGTCACCCTGGCCTCCGGCTGCACTCCGAGCTGACCAAGCCTGCGACCGGTTCAAGGTAACCCCGAGATTAGAGCTTACTCCTCGGCTCTGTCTCTGTAGCCGGCTTCCCCGTTCTAATACCTGTAAGCTCTGCGACACTCAGACACCCCCGATCCTTCTGTGACCCTGCGGGACCTGAGGCCACGCTGACCCTGTGTGGGCTTCACCCCGGTTAAGCCTCTGGAGCGATGTCCCTCAGCGGAACAGACTTTTAAAAGTCCCAATTTTGTGCTCCGTTGCTCCGCCGCTTGCCAGGAGCTGGCCCCTTCCCCCGCGGTCTATCTTCCCGTCGCTTTGGATTCACTTCTCCGCCAGTCCTACCTTTCAGAAAGTGGTTGATTTTCTGTTTCTAGAATTGCTGTTCTTCTTCTCTTCGATCTCCCATTGGATTTGTAGGTGTTTGAAATCTTTATATAAGCTATCTAGCTGATCTCCCGATACCTGAAGTAGTCTCAGCCTGCTACTTCTCCGCCATCTTGACTCCCTCCTATGTGTCTGTTTTTATGCCAGTACCATGCTGTCTTGGTGATCACAGCTTTGTAGTAAAGCTTGAAATCAGGTAACGTGATGCCCCCAGTTTTATTTTTGTTTTTCAGCATTTACTTAGAGATTCGGGTTCTCTTCTGGTTCCATAAAATTTTTGGATTATTTGCTCCAGCTCTTTGAAGATTACCGGTGGAATTTTGATTGGAATGGCATTAAAAGTATAGATGGCTCTAGGGAGTATAGATATTTTAACAATGTTTTCTTCCGATCCAAGAGCATGGAATGGTCTTCCATCTTTTTGTGTCTTCTGCAATTTCTTTCATAAGTGTTCTGTAGTTCCTTGAGTACAGATCCTTCACCTCTTTGGTTAGGTTGATTCCCAGGTATCTTATGGTTCTTGGTGCTATAGTAAAGGGAATCAATTCTCTAATTTCCCTTTCTGTATTTTCATTGTTAGTGTATAAGAAAGCCACTGATTTCTGTACATTGACCTTGTATCCTGACACGTTGCTGAATTGCTGTATGAGTTCTAGTAGTTTGGGGGTGGAGTCTTTTTGGTTTTCCATATAAAGAATCATGTCATCTGCGAAGAGAGAGAGTTTGATTTCTTCATGGCCAATTTGGATACCTTTTATTTGTCTTTGTTGTCTGATTGCTGTTGCTAGGACTTCTAATACTATGTTGACAAGAGTGGTGAGAGTGGGCATCCTTGTCGTGTTCCTGATCTCAACGGGAAGGCTGCAAGCTTTTTCCCATTGAGGATGATGTTTGCTGTGGATTTTTCATAGATAGATTTGATGAAGTTCAGGAATGTTCCCTCTATCCCTATACTTTGAAGCGTTTTAATCAGGAACGGATGCCGGATTTTGTCAAATGCTTTTTCTGCATCAATTGAGAGGACCATGTGGTTCTTATCTCTTTCTTATTAATTTGTTCTATCACATTGATTGATTTGCGAATGTTGAACCATCCTTGTAGCCCAGGAATGGATCCCACCTGGTCATGGTGGATAATCTTTTTAATGTGCTGTTGGATCCTGTTTGCTAGGATCTTGTTGAGAATCTTAGCATCCATACTCAACAGTGACATTGGTCTGAAATTCTCCTTTTTGGTAGGGTCTTTGCCTGGTTTGGGGGTCAGGGTAATGCTGGCTTCATAGAAAGAGTCTGGAAGTTTTCCTTCTGCTTCAATTTTTTGAAACAGCTTCAGGAGAATAGGTGTTATTTCTTCTTTGAAAGTTTGGTAGAATTCCCCAGGGAATCCGTCATGTCCTGGGCTCTTTTTTTTTGGGAGGTTTTTGATCACTGCTTCAATCTTGTTACTAGATATCAGTCTATTCAGGTTGTCAATTTCTTTCTGGTTCTTTTTGGGAGTTTATAGTTTTCCAGGAATGCATCCATTTCATCTAGGTTGCTTAGCTTATTGGCATATTACTTTTGATAATAACTTCTGATGATTGTTTCTACTTCCTTGGTGTTAGTTGTGATCTCTCCCTTTTCATTCATAATATTATGAATTTGGGCTTTCTCTCTTTTCTTTTGGATTAGTGTGGCCAATGGTTTATCGATCTTATTGATTCTTTCAAGAAACCAGCTTCTAGTGTCATTGATATGTTCTACTGTATCTCTGGTTTCCTCCTCATTGATCTCAGCTCTAATCTTGATTATTTCCCTTCTTATGTGTGGAGTTGATTTGATTTGTTGTTGATTCTCCAGTTCTTTAAGGTGTAGAGACAGCTGGTGTGTTCTGGATTTTTCAATTTTTTTGAGGGAGGCTTGGATGGCTATGTATTTCCCCCCAGGACCGCCTTTGCTGTATCCCATAAGTTTTGGACCGAAGTGTCTTCATTCTCATTGGTTACCATGAATTGTTTCAGTTCTTCTTTGACCTCCTGGTTGATCCAAGCAATCTTAAGCAAAGTGGTCTTTAGCTTCCAGGTGTTTAGTTCCTTCTGAATTTTTCCTTGTGATTGAGCTCACTTTCAAAGCATTGTGATCTGAGAATGTGCAGGGAATAATCTCAGTCTTGGTATCTGTTGAGTCCTGATTTGTGACCCAGTATGTGGTCTATTCTTGAGAAGGTTCCATGTGCACTTGAGAAGAATGAGTATTCTGTTATTTTAGGGTGGAATGTTCTGTATATATCTATGAGGTCCATCTGGTCCTCATTGAATCTGTCATTCAATGCTCTTGTTTCTTTATTGATTTTCTGCTTCAATGATCTGTCTATTTCTGAGAGAGGCATGTTAAGATCTCCTACTATTAATGTATTCATATCAATATGACTATCTTGATTAATAGTTTTCTTATATAATTGGCTGCTCTCATATTGGGGACATAGATATTTACAATTGTTAGATCATCTTGGTGGATAGTCCTTTTAAGAATTATGTAGTGTCCTTCTGTATCTCTGACTACAGTCTTTAGTTTAAAATCTAATTTGTCTGATATGAGAATCACTACCCCGGCCTTCTTTTGAGGCCCATTGGCATGAAAGATGTTTCTCCATCCCTTCACTTTCAGTCTGGGTGTATCTTTAGGTCCAAATGGGTCTCTTGTAGACAACATATGGATGGGTCCTGTCGTTTTATCTAATCTGCAACTCTGTGCCGTTTTATGGGCACATTTAGGCCATTCACATTGAGAGTGATTATTGATAGATACGTTTTTATTGACATCTTGTTAACTTTGAAGTCTTTCTTTCTGTAGATATTCTCTATATTTCTGTTCAATGCTATTCTTAGGATTTTTCCTCTTTTATAGAACCCTCCTTATTATTTCCTGCAGTGTCGGCTTGGTGGTTAAGTGTTTTAAGTCTTGCCGGTCTTGGAAACTCTTTATCTCTCCATCCATTTTGAATGTCAGTCTTGCTGGATAAAGTATTCTTGGTATGTTCTTCTCATTTAGTGCCCTGAATATATCTTGCCAGCCCTTTCTGGCTTGCCAGGTCTCTGGACAGGTCTGACGTTATTCTGATTTAGTTTTAACATATTAAATTAAGTTTGTCTCCTTAAAGATTTTAATAATTCGTCTTTCCCCCCTTTCTTTTTAATTTGAGCCATCTTTAATAACCTTTTGCTGAACAAAAATAAACTGCAGCTTAGTCCAAATGGAATAATTAGAAATTTGGAACAAGCTATCTGAATTAATGTGTTCCTACTGTGCTCAGAATAATTCTAGAATATTAGAGCCAGAAGAAATCCTAACTTATTTACACACATGCTAATTAGGCTTTTCCATGTTAGCTAAGAAGATAGGAAGGATAAAGATCTGAAACAGCTATATGGGGCCGGAAAGGAAGGTCATGTGAGGAAAGTAACTTGTCCAGCCTCTGACAGCAGCTATGTGATTAAACAACTCCTAGCTGTCTTCTCATGAACAGGCATACATTGCTTCCAGAGCTGGAACTACTCTTATAGAGCTGCTGCTCTAGTGTCTACTTATTCCCAGCTTGTCATGAGCCATTATTTCTATCATAACTCTCTCTGCCTACTTTATGTCCCTGCCTAGAAGTGCAAGTGCTGATGTTCTCTACAAGCCTAAAACTCAAACCAAACCAAATTTCACAGGATCAGGTTTCTTCAGATAGCTACTCTCCTTCCTGCTGCATGGAGATCTTGTTCATGCCCACCTACTAAGATGCTGGTCACCCTGTAAATTAATTGCCTTCTGGACAAGCACTTCCTTTATGAGTTATAATGGTGAGAAGGTATGATCCAGCTTCTTAGAGGTCCTAAGAGTGTGGAATGAGCTCAAGTTACACCACTGGGAGCTCCTCCTCCTTCATTGAACAGAGTCAGAAAGTGAAACCTAAAACGTTAGATAATCACTGCAAGAAAGTTTCCTTTCAAAGCCTGCCCTGAAGCACATTATCTCCTCATAATAAAAAACTATCTCTGTCTCAGTCCTTTTGACCTATTCCAATTATTTGGGTTAAGCCCACAAGGGCTAAATTAACAGACACATCAAGTTTATGGAATGTGTAAACATACTGCCAATGTATGTTATTTAATTTTTTTTATTTTTCAGCGTAACAGTATTCATTATTTTTGTACCATACCCAGTGCTCCAGGCAACCCGTGCCCTCTCCAATACCCACCACCTGGATCCCACAACCTCCCACCCCTCGCCCCTTCAAAACCCTCAGATTGTTTTTCAGAGTCCATATTCTCACATGGTTCAACTCCACTTCCAATTTCCCTCAACTCCCTTCTCCTCTCCATCTCCCCTTGTCCTCCATGTTATTTGTTATGCTCCACAAATAAGTGAAACCATATGATAATTGACTTTCTCTGCTTGACTTATTTCACTCAGCATAATCTCTTCCAGTCCTGTCCATGTTGCTACAAAAGTTGGGTATTCATCCTTTCTGAAGGAGGCATAATACTCCTTAGTGTATATGGACCACATCTTCCTTATCCATTCGTCCGTTGAAGGGCATCTTGGTTCTTTCCACAGATTGGCGACCGTGGCCATTGCTGCTATAAACATTGGGGTACAGATGGCCCTTCTTCTCACTATATCTGTATCTTTGGGGTAAATACCCAGTAGTGCAAGATACCTGGGAATCAACCTAACCAAAGAGGTAAAGGATCTGTACTCAAGGAACTACAGAACACTCATGAAAGAAATTGAAGAAGACACAAAAAGATGGAAGACCATTCCATGCTCTTGGATGGGAAGAATAAACATTGTTAAATTTTCTATACTGCCTAGAGCCATCTATACTTTTAATGCCATTCCGATCAAAATTCCACTGGTATTTTTCAAAGATCTGGAGCAAATAATCCTAAAATTTGTATGGAACCAGAAGAGACCCCAAATCGCCAAGGAAATGTTAAAAAACAAAAATAAAACTGGGGGCATCACGTTACCTGATTTCAAGCTTTACTACAAAGCTGTGATCACCAAGACAGCATGGTACTGGCATAAAAACAGACACATAGACCAGTGGAACAGAGTAGAGACCCCAGACATGGACCCTCAACTCTATGGTCAGTTAATCTTCGACAAAACAGGAAAAAATATACAGTGGAAAAAAGACAGTCTCTTCAATTAATGGTGCTGGGAAAACTGGACAGCTATATGCAGAAGAATGAAACTTGACCATTCTCTTACACCGTACACAAGGATAAACTCAAAATGGATAAAAGACCTCAACGTGAGACAGGAATCCATCAGAATCCTAGAGGAGAACATAGGCAGTAATCTCTTCGATTTCAGCCACAGCAACTTCTTTCAAGATATGTCTCCAAAGGCAAAGGAAACAAAAGCCAAAATAAACTTTTGGGACTTCATCAAAATCAAAAGCTTCTGCACAGCAAAGGAAACAGTCAACAAAACAAAGAGGCAACCCACGGAACGGGAGAAGATATTTGCAAATGACCGTACAGACAAAAGATTGATATCCAGGATCTATAAAGAACTCCTCAAACTCAACACACACAAAACAGATAATCCTATCAAAAACTGGGCAGAAGATATGAACAGACCCTTCTCCAATGAAGACATACAAATGGCTATCAGACACTATGAAAAAATGTTCATCATCACTAGCCATCAGGGAGATTCAAATCAAAACCACATTGAGATACCACCTTACACCACTTAGAATGGCCAAAATTAGCAAGGCAGGAAACAACATGTGTTGGAGAGGATGTGGAGAAAGGGGGACCCTCTTCCACTGCTGGTGGGAATGCAAGTTGGTACCACCACTTTGGAGAACAGTGTGGAGATTCCTCAAGAAATTAAAAATAGAGCTTCCCTATGACCCTGCAATTGCAATGTATGTTTTATTAGAATTATTTAGGCTTAAAAATTAAGGGTGGTTATGGTTTCTGGATTGGTATGTAAGGACATTAGAAGGTCACCACTTTATCTTTACAACAGATACAAAACTGAACAAACTGAAAAATCAACACTTTTTTTTTGGATCTTTAAGGGGTTAAGATCTTGGGGTAAACTGTTTCGAACAAAATTCGACAGATAAAGAATTACAACATACTGGAGTAGAAACCTCCCCAGGAACCAATAATAGGGTGAGAAAATCTGAGTGTATGGTAAATTGCTGGAGGCTAGGCCTGTACAAATATGAGAATTAAAGGCTTTAGGGGAAGCTGGTCATAGGGGACTGCCACACTTTTGTGACCTTACCGTCAGGAGCTTGACTGGTGCTCACAGTAAATATCACCGTAAATTCCCTTCATGTTTCTGGCAGCAAGAGTGGGGAAGTAGTCATTTGGAAATATGCCAGAACACTCTACTCTTCTTAACATGGTCTATCTTTGGGAAAAACTAGTTAACCAGAGCCTAACCTGCTGGAATTTTCTCTGAGCCTATGTGACCTAAGGAGGAAAATACCCAACTTCAGCCTTTTTGGAGTTAAAAAAATAAAATAAAAAAAAAATAAAAAATCAGAATCAGTTGTGAAGTTCACAGTCCAGTGGCACAAACACACTAAAGGACTGAGACCTAACCATTGCACTAGAAAATGCTTCCCTCTTACTAGAACTACATTACCCAAGGCCTACTTACTGTTGTTCATTTCCCCTAGCACATCATATCCCATAATCAAGAGAAAATTACAAGGCATATTAAAAGGCAACAAACACAGTTTGAAGAGAAAGAGCAAGCACCAGAACTGGACATGACAGGGATGTTGGAATTTTCAGACAGGGAATTTAAAACAATAAGGATTGGACATCAGGAGAAGACAGCAGAGTAGGAAGTTCCTACCCCTTTATCCCCTGGATACAACTAGAAAGCACCAACGTCAATGTAAATAATCCAGAAAATGACCCAAAGACTAGCAAAAGAGACTCCCCACAGCTAAATGTAGAGACGAGCCCACATTCAAGACAATAGGAAGTCCAGAGACATAGTCGGGAGCCAAATAGACCTGTGAGACTGTCTGCAGTAGGGAGGGATGCTGTGGGCTCAGGGAGGGGAGAGGAACAGACCCCACACCAGGCATCCCAGGCATGGGCAATCCAGACTTGGAAAACAAATCAGCATAATATTTGGCTTTGAAAACCAGAGTGGGCAAACAATCAGTTCCTCCTGGAACTTTAAAAATCAGCAGCTTGGTTCTAGGAGAGCCAGTGGTAGCACAACAAACACCGCTCCTGTGATACAGCACCGAAATAGCAGTTTGAAGAATGCCTAGAGTACACAGGAAGATTGATTGATTGATTGATTTCTTAATCTCTGAGCATGTGCTGGAGGGCAAGGATTTTTGGGAAACTTCACCAAGAGCAAAACAGCTGGCAGGTACCATTTTGCTCCCCTGCACCCCAGCCTAAATACAGGGACACCCGAGGGAACTAGCACAGCATTAATACTCTAGACCTAGCTTGCAAACAGTATGTCTTGTCCGCACACAGTTCTGTGAATCCGTACCTTCTATACCAACCTGACTCCCTCGGAGTTTTCCCAGGAAGCTGCAGGTCCTG
Source organism: Enhydra lutris kenyoni (assembly GCF_002288905.1). NCBI lineage: Eukaryota > Metazoa > Chordata > Mammalia > Carnivora > Mustelidae > Enhydra > Enhydra lutris. The sequence goes on along the minus strand of NW_019154470.1, from coordinate 5,384 downwards.
TCCCTCAGCAGGCCAGCTCTAACCTTGCTGGCACCATGTGTCCTGCCCCCACATTCTGCAGACCTGCTCCCACCAATACACCCTTGGCTGGAGACCATAAAAAGCAGTGTTACAAGCCTAGCAGTGTGCAAGCAGCCCAACAGCAGCCAGCACCACTTTAAAGTGATTCCTCCCCTGGGAAGAGGAGAAGATAACCACACACACCAGTTTCACTGTGGAACCAGTATTGAGCTAAGGGCAGACATCTGGTATGACTGCAGGCCCCATCCACCAATGAAAACTTCTCAGGGGAAAACACAGGCAAAGCACCCTGCAGTTTGGTGTTATTGCATCTTTAGCAAATGCTTGGTCTGACAACATGTTTTTAAGGTAGTTCCACACTAACCCACTAACAACACAGGGACCAAACACTGCATACAACAGGCAAAGAGAACCATTACAGAAAGCTGGACTGAAGGCAAACATGGCTCAGCCACATTGAAAGGGTACATACAACACACATAGGAGAAAACCCTAAAGGGCTAGTTTTTGGTAAACAAGGGACAGAGCACTACAGGACATGACAGGACCTCTTCTTCATAAGGCCTCCACTTTCAAGAGCAAGAGATGTAGCTGACTTTTGTAATACCTGGAAACAGACACAGAGAGTTAGACAAAATGAAGAAACAGGAAAAAAAATGTTCCAAATGAAAGAACACTACAAAATCACAGCAAGAGAGCTAAACAAAGTGGAGATTAGTAATACACCTGATACAGAATTTAAAGTAATGGTCATAAAAAGAGAAAAGAATGGAGGACCTCAAGGAGTTCCTTGAAAAAGAGATAGAATGCATAAAAAAGAACAAGTCAGAGATGAACATCTTAAGTAAAATTAAAAATATGCTAGGAAATATATAGTAGACTAGAGGAAGTAGAGGAATGGATCAGTGATCTGGAGGGCAGAATAATAGAAAGGAATGAAGCTGAACATTAGAAAGAAAAAAGAATTATAATAAATGAAAATAGATGTAGGGAAATAAGTGACACCATCAAGTGTAATAGCATTAGCATTATAGAGGTCCCAGAAGGAGAAGAGAGAGAAAAGAGAGCAGAAAGTTTATCTGAAGAAATAGTAGCTGAAATCTTCCTGAATATGGGGAAGGAAATAGATATCCAGATCATGGAGGCACAGAGGGCCACCAACAAAATCAGCCCAAGGAGGTCCACACCAAGACACATAGTAATTGAAATAACAAAATGTAGTGATAAAGAGAAAATTTTTAAAGCAGCAAGAGAAAACAGTTATGGACAAGAAAATCCCATAAGACTATCAGCTGGTTTTCCAGCAGAAATTTTATTTTATTTATTTTTTATTTTTTTATTTTTTTTAAAAGATTTTATTTATTTATTTGACAGAGAGAGATCACAAGCAGGCAGAGAGGCAGGTAGAGAGAAAGAGGAGGAAGCAGGCTCCCTGCTGAGCAGAGAGCCCGAAGCGGGGCTCGATCCCAGGACCCTGAGATCATGACCTGAGCCGAAGGCAGTGGCTTAACCCACTGAGCCACCCAGGCGCCCCAGAAATTTTATTTTTAATTTAATTTAATTATTTTAATTTTACCAGAAGAAAGTGGCATCATATATTCAAAGTGCTGACAGGGCAAAAACCTGCAATCAAAAATACTTTATCCAGCAAGGCTATCATTCGCAATAAAAGTAGAATTAAAGAGTTAAAGGAACTCATCACCACTAAGGCCACTTTATAAGAAATGTTAAAGGGGACCCTTTGAGTAGAAAGGAAATACCAAAAGTAAGAATAAGAAAAGTAGGAAGCAAAACAACAATAAAATTAAGTGAATCTGTAATTATCAGTGAAGGGATTCACCAATTAAAAGGATGTAAAATATGACACCTTATACCTAAAATTTGGTGGGTGGGGGAAGAAGTAAAGAATGGGTTCAATTTTAAGTGACCATCAACTTAATATAGACTGCTGTATGCATGAGATGTTAGGTACAAACAGATGGTAACTGAGAATCAAAAGTTAGTAACAGATAAGCAAAAAATAATGTGAAAGGATCTAAATACATCATGAAACAAAGCCAGAAAACTGTGAGAAGAGAGCAAGAGAAGAATGGAAGAGTGAACTACACAAACAACCATAAAACAAGTAACAAAATGGCAGTAAGTACATACCTATCAATAAATACTTTGAATGTAAATAAACTAAAATGACCCAATTAGGAGATATAGGGTGATGGCATGGATAAGAAAGAAAACAAACATCTATATGCTGCCTACAGGAGTCCCATTTCTGAGCACATGCAGATTGACAGGGAAGAGAAGGAGAAGTATTTATCATGCAAATGGGAACGAAATAAAAGGCTGGATAGCAAAACTTATATCAGGCAGAATAGACTTTAAAACAAAGATCGTAACAAGAGACAAAGAAAGACACTATATACCTATAAAGGGAACAAATCAAACAAGGAGCTCTAAAAATTGTAAATATTTATGCAGCCAACATGGGAGCACCCAAATACATAAAGCAGCTAATAACACACTTAAAGGAAGTAATCAATACCAATACAATACTAGGGGACTTTAACACTCCATTTACATCAATGGATAGATCATCTAAATAGAAA
>NW_019154470.1:0-2539 GCF_002288905.1 Enhydra lutris kenyoni | reverse complement strand
AAATCAAGCACAAGAAAAAATCTGGAAAGAATACAAATATATAGAGGCTTAATAACATGCTGCTAAACAATGAATGGGTCAACCAAGACATCCACCAAGAGGAAATTAAAAAAAAATACATGGAGACAGATGAAAATGAAAGCACAAAGATCCAAATTCTTTGATGTTACAAAAGATGTTCTGAGAGAGAAGATGATAGCTGTACAGGCATACCTCCAGAAGCAAGAAAAACTAAACAAACAAACAAACAAACAAACAAACAAAAAACTCACCTTTACACCTAAAGGATCTAGAAAAAGGCCAAACAAAACCCAAAACAGTAGAAAGAAGGAAATAATAAAGATTAAAGCAGAAATAAACAAAATAGAAACTACAAAAAGACAATAGAAGAGATCAGTGAAACTAGGAGATAAACAAATTTGAAATGAACAATGAGAAATAACAGCTAATGCCACGGAAACACAAAGGATTATATGGGATTACTGTGAAAAATTATATGCCAATAAATTGGGCAACCTAAAAGAAAAGGATATCTCCTTAGAAACATATAACCTCCTGAAACTGAAGCAGAAGGAAGTAGAAAATTTCAACAATGAAATTGGATAAAAGAGAAATTAATAAAAAATCCAATTTATAATTGCCCCCAAACAATCATATATCTAGGAATAAGCTTAAGCAAAGGAGGTAAAAGACCTATACTCTGAAAACTATAAACAATGATGAAAAAAATTGAAAACACCAAGGAAAAATCATTCCATGTTCATGGATTGGGAGAAAGCCAATATTGTTAAAATGTTCACACTACCCAAATTAATCTACAGATTTAATATAGTTCCTACCAAAATACCAACAACATTTTGTAAAAAGATTTTATTTATTTGAGAGAGAGAGAGACAGAGAGAGAGCACAAGTGGTAGTGGAGGGTCGAGGAACAAGAAGACTCCTGCTGAGCAGGGAGCCCAATACAGGGATTGAATCCAGGACCCTAGGATCATGAATGAGCTGAAGGCAGACATTTAGTCAACTGAGCCATCCAGGCCCCCCCAACAACATTGTTTACAGAACTAGAAAAAAATCCTAAAATTTGTTTGGAACAGCCAAAGAAATTATGAAAAAATAGAATAAAACTGGAGGTATCGTGATTGTAGATTTTAAGCTATATTACAAAGCTATAGTCATCCAAACAGTATGGTACTGGCGCAAAAACAGACCTATGGAACAGAATAGAAAGCCCCAAATTAAATACATGACTATATGCTCAGTTAATCTTCAACAAAGGAGGCAAGACATTGCCATGGGGAAAAGTATCAACAAATGGTTTTGAGAAAACTGGACAGCTACATGCAAAAGAATAAAAGTGGACCCCTTTCTTACACCTGTACAATAATACTTTTAAAATGGATTAAAGACCTAAATGCAAACTGAAACCATAAAAATCCTATAGTACAGTAGGGCAGTAACCTTTTTGACATTGGCCATAACAAATTTTTCCAGATATGTCTCCTGGGGAAAGGGAAACAAAAGCAAAAATAAACTATTGGGACTATATCAAAATAAAAAGCTTCTGCCCAGTGAAGTAAAAAATCAATAAAACTAAAAGGCAACATAGTGAATCGGAGCAGGTATTTGGAAATGACTTATTTGATAAAAGATAAGTATTCAAAATATATAAAGACCTTATAAGACTCAACACCCCAAACCCAAATATTCCAATTTATAAATGGGCAGAAGACATGAACATACATTTCCCCAAAGAAGACACTCAGATGGCCAACAGACACATTAAAAAACGTTCATTATCACCTACTCTCAGGGAAATGCAAATTAAAACTACAATGAGATATCAACTCATACTTGTCAGAATGGCTAACATCAAAAACATAAAAAATAAGTGTTGGCGAAGATGGGGAGAAAAAGAAAACCTCATGCACCTTTGGTGGCAATGTAAACTGGTGCAGTCACTGGGGAAAACAGAATGAAGTTTCCTCAAAAAAATTAAAAATAGGGACGCCTGGGTGGCTCAGTGGGTTAAGCAGCTGCCTTCAGCTCAGGTCATGATCCCGGGGTCCTGGGACCAAGTCCCGCATCAGGCTCCTTGCTCGGCGGGGAGCCTGCCTCTCTCTCCACCTCTGCCTGCCTCTCTGCCTACTTGTGTGCTTTCTCTCTCTCTTTCTGACAAATAAATAAATAAATAAATAAAATCTTTTAAAAAAAAATTAAAAATAGAATTATCATATGATCCAGTAATCCCACTCCTGGGTATTTTCCCCAAAGAATATGAAAATACTAATTTGCTAAGATATATGTACCCTATGTTTATGGCAGCATTATTTATTATAGCTAAGTTATGGAAACAATCCAAGTATTCATCAATAGATGAACGTATAAAGAAGTGGGATATATATATGCGTGTGTGTGTGTGTAATACACACATATATATATAATATATAATGTATATATTACATGATATGTCTATATATATAATATAATATTACTCATCCATAAAAAGAATGAAATCTTGCCACTTACAACAACATGA
>NW_019154469.1:22570-23654 GCF_002288905.1 Enhydra lutris kenyoni | reverse complement strand
CTGTGTTAACAAGGGAATGCAGAGAAAAGCATTTGTTGAGAGTTCTATTGTGCGCCAGGCACTATATTATGTGCTTGACATTTATTACTTATATAGTCAGTACAATAGCATCACAAAATAGCTATGCTGTTACAGCCCATTTTTTTATTAATTAGTCAGCTGTGGTTCAGGAATGTTGATTAACTGACCTACGATTCCATAGTTAAAGAGTAGCAGACCCAGAAACCGCCACTGCTGCTAACAAGAGCTTGAACGCTGCGAATTTTCGGTCTTGCAGGGGGCCATGGTGCCCCCCGTGAGGCATAAGAAACTAGTCAGTTACCCACAGTTTGAAAATTCTGGCAGCGATGATGACTTTGTTTCCGCAACCACACCTTTGAATAAGAAGCCCAGAACAACACCAAAGGAGTTAATACTAGAAACAAGGAAACCTAAACTGAAGAATCTCCAGAAAGAAGATCTCCCACTACAAGAGAAAACCCCTAAAAAAGGATGGCTTTAGGTGACGAACTCTACCAGCGAGACATAGAAGTGGCGCTAGCTTTATCAGTGAAGGAACTTCCAGCGGTCACCATTGATGTGGGAGAGGCTCAAGATACAAGCACCAAAAAAATGTGGCAGCAGCGAAATTGGGACAGTGACTAAGGCTCCCCATCTCTCCGATTGCAGTGTAGCCAGTGATGATTTAGATTTGGATAAGCTTACTGAGGGAGATGATGTGTACGGTGCTCAAGGGAAAAGAAAAGCACCATCAAAAGCTGTGGTACGACAGAGGAAGATTCTTTCGGAAGGCAGTGATGGCGATAATGCTGGCAACTCTGAACCAACCGGCTGGTGGAGAGTCTGAGGATGAGTCTGATTTTAGGGAGAGTGAAGATGGTGATGCAAACTTCACTCTGGGAGAAAATAAAGTGGAAGAAATTAAAAAGAAAGAAGTGAAGGTAAAATCCCCAGTTGAAAAAAAGGAGAAGAAACCTAAATCCAAACATGATCCAAAGTCACTTTGGAAGTGACTTCAAGAGACTGTGCTCCAGCTTCCCTGAAATCAGAATCTCAGCCTTCACCAAAAAAGGCTTTATCAGTG
>NW_019154469.1:18093-20673 GCF_002288905.1 Enhydra lutris kenyoni | reverse complement strand
AAATAGGCCTTATTTTTTACAGCATTTTCAAGTTCATTGCAAAATATTGCAGAAAGTACAGAGAGTTTCCATTTACCACATGTTCCTCTACACGTGTAACCTTCCTTGTTGTCAACATCCTGAACTACAGTGGTACATTGTTATATTTGTATTAACTCATCTTTATCATCCACAGTCTATCATTTACATCAGGGTTCATTCTTGGTGTTGTACATTCTATGGGTTTTAACAAATGTGTGATGACATGTATCTATCATGTGGTATCACATAGAATAGTTGCACTGCCTTAAAAGTACTCTGTGCTGTGCCTGTTCATCCCTCCTTTTGCCGCAACCCTTAACTCCTAACTTAAAAAGTTTTACTTTTAAAAGAATGTCATATAGTTGCAATCATACAGTGGATATCTTCTTGAATGTTTAAAAAAAAATTAAAATTCTGAGGTAATTGAATATAGTGATTCAAGATAATCTTTGTCCTTTGTTATGTTCATCAGTATAGGATCTGATGACATATGCCTTACAGACTGAAAAAGTGTGATTTCTACAGACGTTTGTCACATAGTGGGGAGGGTTGAGAACAATGACATCATATCCTGCTACCTGGCACTAATCATTGGTACCACTGTGGTCTAAGAGGTGGATCCAGATAGACTCTCCAGCAATGAAAGTAGGTCGTCTTAAGAGGTTATACTTTATAGAACCAGAATCACTAAAAGCTTTCATACTTACCTTGCAATTGGAAATAAGGCCAGAGAGAGTCTGTTTGCTATGTTTTGCCATGCTGCAAAGTACAGTGGCTGTAGACCAAACTTTGTGATGAGGTGTTTCACCCCAAACTTAACAGCCCCTGCTGGAGATCTGGAGAAGTTCTATTGTGTTACAGCAAAATAAGTATAGTCTTTTTTTGCTGCGCCTCGTAGTGAAAGTCCTGAAGAATCCTGACATTGTCAGTCTATGATGATGATTCGGCTAATGATACCATTTTCTGTCAGTCTCAAGGGTTTGGTAAAAATTGTGGTCATTATAAACATCCACTTGTAGGTATCAAATTCTGATAGATACCATTCTTTTCTTGCATTTGGTAAATGCAGAGGAGAAAGTAAGATTTCTTAGTGAGTTAACTGCCTACCAATAGTATAATTAATATCCAGTGTGGTTGCCAGGTATGGTCGTGAAGAATACTTTTTAACACATCGTCAGTCTTACACTTTGAATATCCTGTATTTTTATGTTGTTGATTTAAAATGTATTTTGCTTTTTTCTTTAGTGGCAAATAAGACTTTTGAAGAAGACTCTTTAAGCAGGTAGGATTTTTATGGATTTTTTTTTTTTTTTNTTTTTTTTTTTTTTTACAAATTCTGTGTTAACAAGGGAATGCAGAGAAAAGCATTTGTTGAGAGTTCTCCTGTGCGCCAGGCACTATATTATGTGCTTGACATTTATTACTTACATAGTCATTACAATAGCATCACAAAATAGATGTGCTGTTACAGCCTATTTTTTTCTTAGTCAGCTGTGGTTCAGGAGTGTTGATTAACTGACCTGTGATTCCATAGTTAAAGAGTAGCAGACCCAGAAACCGCCACTGCTGCTAACAAGAGCTTGAACGCTGTGAATTTTCGGTCTTGGAGGGGGCCATGGTGCCCCCCGTGAGGCATAAGAAACTAGTCAGTTACTCACAGTTTGAAAATTCTGGCAGCGATGATGACTTTGTTTCCGCAACCACACCTTTGAATACGAAGCCCAGAACAACACCAAAGGAGTTGACACTAGAAACAAGGAAACCTAAACTGAAGAATCTCCAGAAAGAAGATATCCCACTACAAGAGAAAACCCCTAAAAAAGGATGGCTTTAGGTGACGAACTCTACCAGCGAGACTTAGAAGTGGCGCTAGCTTTATCAGTGAAGGAACTTCCAGCGGTCACCAGTGATGTGGGAGAGGCTCAAGATACAAGCACCAAAAAAATGTGGCAGCAGCGAAATTGGGACAATGACTAAGGCTCCCCATCTCTCCGATTGCAGTGTAGCCAGTGATGATTTAGATTTGGATAAGCTTACCGAGGGAGATGATGTGTACGGTGCTCAAGGGAAAAGAAAGGCACCATCAAAAGCTGTGGTACAACAGAGGAAGATTCTTTCGGAAGGCAGTGATGGCCATAGTGCTGGCAACTTTGAACCAACCTGCTGGTGGAGAGTCTGAGGATGAGTCTGATTTTAGGGAGAGTGAAGATGGTAATGCAAACTTCACTCTGGGAGAAAATAAAGTGGAAGAAATTAAAAAGAAAGAAGTGAAGGTAAAATCCCCAGTTGAAAAAAAGGAGAAGAAACCTAAATCCAAACGTGATACTTTGGAAGTGACTTCAAGAGACTGTGCTCCAGCTGCCCTGAAATCAGAATCTCAGCCTTCACCAAAAAAGGCCTTATCAGTGAAGAGGCCACTTGGAAACTATTACAAATATGCAAGGCTTCAGCTGGAAGCAGAAAACCTAAGTAGATGCCACCAGCGCTGTCTGGAAGCAGCAGCAGCAGCAAGAGCAGCAGGAGCCCACTGGCAGGGGTGTCTGTTAAGTCTCCAAATCA
>NW_019154469.1:5039-17403 GCF_002288905.1 Enhydra lutris kenyoni | reverse complement strand
TCCCTTGACCAGTTCCTTGAAGCTTTTTCTTTTTTTGTAGATTTTTTCCCCTTTTCTCCATTGACTTTTCTTGTTTTTTTTTTCTTTCTTTCTTCTCTACTTTTCTTGGTGTTTCTTTTATGCCATTAATTTTTTCCCTTTCTGCCATCTAAGTATTTTCTGTTTTTCTATAGACAAAATCAAAAGCACATAGAATCAGGATTTTAGGGAATGTTAGAGATGAATTAATCAAAATACCCTCTGGTACTACAACCTGTGTTTAACATCCTCACCAAGTGATTGTTTAAATGGAGAATTTGAAATGCAAAAGAGATTAAAGTGACTTATTTGGATACGATAAGTGACAGAAATGAGATTTACATTCAGGTTTTTTCCTTTTTTTCTCATCTTAATAGGTGAATGTTTTAATAATAGAAAGATGGGGAGTGGGTCTAGTGAACACAGTGAAGGTGCGTAAGGAAGGATTTGTCAGGAGAGGCCAAGTTTCAAGAATAACAACACTGGGTTGGATAGGAATAAGAGTTTTAGAAAAGATGTCAGAATATTTGGGCTTATGATAAATTAGATAAAGATGGATTACAGAAATGAAGGACACACACACAGAGAAAGGAATGAAGGACACAGGATATTGGGAGTTGTTTAGAAAAGCATATTGAAATAGAGGGTTCAAGAGAATCATGAGCAGTTTTTTGTTGGTTGGTTTAATTGAATGAACTAGCATACTTCAGGTTTTCTGTTGAGAGGTATTAAAATCATTTGAGCCACGGGGAAGGCTTTTTACAGCATATAGGAATGTGATATCATCTACTTCCACCCCAATCTTGGCTTAGATCCTCTCGAGTAATGGGGGAATGGAGATTCTGAACTACACAGATGTATGGCCCAAGGTAGTGGTCTCCTCACACCACCTCTTTTTCTAATTCTCTGATGTCCTTCCCATATACCTGTAGGGTTTGGTGGGCTAGGACTGGCTGTCAAATCAGTAACAGGGGTTCATTTGGGTAGTTGGTAACATGTCTACATTGAGATGATTACATGGATGACTGAAAGTCTGTTTAGCTTGTCCTCCAGGAGCAGGAAGGCCACTTGATGCTATGCTTGTTTTGGGAATCTGCTTTCATAGGCTGAAAAGGGTACCATTGAGCCCTGCAAAAGAGTGATCTAAGAGCTCACAGAAAGAAAATATTAAGCCGTGTATAGGGAAATAGAGGCACAGCTACCAGGACTCTATTTTTAACCCACTGAGCCACCCAGGTGCCCCTGGGACTCTATTTTTAAAGCAGTCTCTCTTCTTGGGTATCTCAGTGCTTATGAAGGTTATTAAGGTCTTGCTAGTTCATGTAGACCTAAATAAGGCAGTACCTGTGTAGGGAAAAAGTTGGACCCTATAGTTTTTAATCTCTCTGGGAACAGTATTCCCACTAATAACATAAATTTGTTCTTTAACATTTGTATATTTGTTTGTTTATTTAAAATGAAGCATAGTTGACACATAATGTTATGTTGTGTTTCAGGTGATTTAAGAACTCTGAATGTTACACCATGCCTACCACAAGTGTAGCTACTATCTCTTACTGAATGATGCTATTACAATACCGTTGACTGTATTCCCTATGCTGTACTTGTATCCCTGTGACTTACTGTAACTGGAATCCTGAACCTCCCATTTCCCTTTGCCCATTTTGTCCATCCTCCCCACCCCCTTCCATTCTGGCGATACAGAATTCTTTGTATTTCTGGGTCTGTTTCTGTTTATTTTTGCTTTTACTGCTCTTGCCTCAGGAGCAGTAAAAGCAAAAACAAACTGTTGGGACTACATCAAAATCAAAAGCTTTTGCACAGTGAAGGAATCAATCCACACAACGAAAAGGCAACCTATGGAATAGGAGCAGATATTTGCAAATGACATAGCCAGTAAAGGGTTAGTATACAAATATAAAGAATTGATAGAACTCAGCACCCAAAACACAACCCAATTTAAAAATGATCAGAAGACACGAACAGACATTTTTCCAAAGAAAACATACAGATGACCAACAGGCACCTAAGAAGATACTCAGCATCACTCATCATCAGGCAAATGGAAATCAAAACTACAATGAGATACCACTGCACACCTGTCGGATTGGCTAAAATAAAAAACATAAGTAACAATGTTGGCAAGTATGTGGAGAAAAAGGAATCCTCTTGGATTATCGGTGGGAATGCAAACTAATGCAGCCACTGTGGAAACAGTATGGAGTTTCCTCCAAAAGGTAAAAACTGAGCTACCCTACAATCCAGTAATCACACTATTGGGTATTTACCCCCCAAAATACAAAAATACCAATTTGAATGGATACATGTACCCCTGTGGTTACTACAGCATTAGTTACAATAGTCAGCCCGAGTGTCCATTGATAGATGAATGGATAAAGAAGAAGTGGCATATATATATACAATTGAATATTCAGCCATAGGAAAGAATGAAATTTTGCCATTTGTAGTGAAATGGAGGGAACGAGAGAGTATTGTGCTAAGTGGAGTTGTCAGAGAAAGACAAATACCATATGATTTCACTCATATGTAGAATTTAAGAAACAATAGAAATGAGCAAAGAAAAAAACAACAAAAAATGAGAGACAGACAACCAAGAAACTGACTCTTAACCCTAGAGAACAAGTTGATGGTTACCAGAGGGGAGATGGGTGGGGGAACAGGTGAAACAGGAGCTAAGGGTTAAGGAATGCACTTGTCGTGATGAGCACTGGGTGATGGAATTACCAAATCATTATATTGTATACATGAAACTAATACAGCACTGTGTGTTAATGATACTGGGATTAAAATAAAACTTTAATAACAAAAACAGAGGCCAAAGTTCAATTATATCAAGAAACTTCATTCAATAAATAAATAGATGACCTTTCACTCGATTTTTCTTTTTCATTAACTTGTTTTTGTTGTGTATTCTTGCTCTAAAGTATTTCCGTTAAACCTGGTGATAATAATGCTTCATGGCCTACATCAGATGATGAAGACTTAAGTTTGAATACGAAGGTAATGTACTCTCTTGTGAAATTAATTTTTCTGCTCTGAATTTAGTTTTGTTTATTATTTACTCTTAAAATTTAGCAGTGGCCTCCTATCATCATTTTATGTTTGAAGTGGAAAGTTGGTCAGAACAAACCATTTTATAGAAATATGAGAAGTTGAATTTTTTTTTTTTAACCCTGTTAAGTACCGAAGGTAGGAAAAATGGGCTGGAAATATATAATGACAGGAAAATTATATTGGGAAAAGCTTTCCCATGATGGAGGAAATATGACATTTGGTCAAGGATAAGGATTCTTACTGTGAGTTTTAAATTATCTTATCATGACTTTTCTTTCTTTTCTTTTCCTTTCTCTTTTTCTCTTTATCTCTCTCTCTCTTTTCTTCTAGCATGACTTTTATAATACTCATGCCTAAATGAATCTTTAGTGGACCCAGTTATTTATTACAGATTGTTTTTTCTTGGACATTTTTTATTTTGGTAGCATATAGTTTTATGAAAGAAGATTTTTTTTTTCACTATTTCTATCCCTTGTTCTACATTTAGACCAAAATAAGATTGGAAATTGTGGAAATTCAGAAATTTAAATTATTTCTCAAAATTTATATTGCAAGGCATTCTACTGTGTTTTCAAAATAACTCCATAAAGAGCATAGTTAAAACTTTTTATCTAAGTGAAGAATACATGTTTTGACTAAAATAATAACACTAGAAGCAGAGGCTTTTCATACCCATATGGTAAAATGTCTAATTTCAGAAATCTTTTATATTATAGTTTTTAAAAATATCTACTCATAATCTTTGTATCAGATTCTAAGATTTAAACTTTCAGTCACTTTATATTTATTTAAATATTCATGTTAAAGCTCCTGCATCATTGTAAGCTATCGGATGTTAGGAAACATAATGGTGTGTCTCCTGGAAAACCTAGAATAAAACCTTGCCTGAAGAAGCAATTTTAATATTTTTTGAATGTGAATTAATGAACAGACAGATGGAATTCTGTATAATGGAATGTTATAAGTAATGTAATGTGCATAATATGTCATCATTAAATATAAAAATTTTTAAAATACATAATTTAAAAATTTATATTCCCTTTTCATGTTTAGGATTTATAAGTGCAAATGAATTATGTTGAGGAAATAAATAAATAAGAAAGAAGGTTACAGTATATTTTTTACTATCCTCTAATTGTGAGCTTAGAATTTTAGATAGAGAGACTGTCCTTTTTTCTCCTGTATTTTTTTTTCCTGCTTTGTTGAAGATTATTTGACCATAGAGTTGAGGGTCCATATATGGACTCTATTCTGTTTCACTGGTCTATGTGTCTTTTTTTGTGCCAGTATCATGTGTTCATCATTATTAGTCATTAGAGAGATTCAAAGCAAAAACCATTGAGGTACCACCTTACACCAGTTAGAATGGCCAAAATCAACAAGACCGTAAACAACAAGTGTTGGAGAGGACGTGGAGAAAGGGGAACCTTCTTACAGTGTTGGTGGGAGCGCAAGTTGGTGCAGCCACTTTGGAAAACAGTGCTACCCTATGACCCTGCAATTGCACTACTGGGTATTTACTCCAAAGATACAGATACAGTGAAAAAAAGGGCCATCTCTACCCCAATGTTTGTAGCAGCAATGGCCACAGTCGACAAACTGGTAAGAACCAAGATGCCCTTCAATAGACAAATGGATGAAGAAGATATGGTCCATATATGCAATGGAGTATTATGCCTCCATCAGGAAAGATGAATACCCAACTTTTGTATCAACATGGATGGGACTGAAGGAGATTATGCTGAGTGAAATAAACCAAGCAGAGAGAGTCAATTATCATATGGTTTCACTTACTTCTGGAGCACAAGGAATAACACGGAGGACATTGGAAGATGGAGAGGAGAAGTGGGTTGGGGGAAATAGGAGGAGACAAACCATGACAGCGGTGGACTCTTGAAAAACAAACTGAGGGTTTTGGAGGGGAGGGGGGTGGGATGTTGGTTGAGCTTGGTGGTGGGTATTAAGGAGGGCACGTATTGCATGGAGCACTGGGTGTGGTGCATAAACAATGAATTTTGGAACACACACATCTCTCATAATCCTCACCCCATGGGAAAAATAGCCTAGTAAATGGGAGAACTGAGATTTGAATCCACATTTGAATGATTCCAAAACCCATGTTCTTTGTGTAATGGTGCTCATTTGACAATGGTGAATATTATAATTATTTTACCAAATGTGTTATTTGTAATCCTTAATACTATTAATTTTTTTTTCTAGAATACCTCAAAACCAAACTTAAGAAAACTAATGAATGTTTCTCAGCGTTTCAAGAACCGTAAGCTCTTTGAAGACTTGTGTTATTCACTGATTTTTGTCCGTTCTTGTGTTAGTCAGTAATTCGAAATTACAGATGTTTTCATGTACTCTTTATTTTGTTTTTTACTAAGTGGAAACAAAACTTGGCCTTGTATCACCGGGAGATAAAATGTTATTTGAGGATGAGAGTTCTGATAACAAATGTGAAGATATGGTTGGCGTTCCTTCCAAACCATCAGTCAACGTCTGTGACTCTTCTCCTCCTGCTTTGCCATCACCTGATTCTATTCAAAAACCTCCTTTCACATTGTTAGACCTTGGTCTTACAAAGGTAAGTTGTTTCATTTTAAACTGTTTCCCTATGTTTTTTTCATATTTCATCCTCTTGATCCTTATAATGAAAAGAATCTTAGGAAGAAATGGAAGTCCTCAAGATCATAAGAGAAAACAGTGTCATAATGGTAGAGAGGTCATTGGATTGAGATTTATAAAGGTTGGTGGGAGTGAACAGTTCTTAGGTATGCCATTATGGAAGGAAAGAATTAGAGAGCAACTGGAAGGAACCGCTGTAGATGGATGTGAAGATGAGGGAGAAGGTGAAGGCAAAGAATTCATTTAAGAAGGGTGAGATGAATGTAAAGCTTGCAGAGTTGAGAGAGATTATTATAAAAACACAATAGCAGCAGTGGGGCTACAGGAGAGCAGATGCTCTACATTATAAAATATGGTAGAAATTATTTCAAGTGCAAATTAAGAAAATGAAGTCAGGTAATAAAAAAAATGCTCAGACTCCTCTGAATGACTTACAGCTTATTTCTATGAAGAAGTGGAAGAAAATCAACTTTTAAGTTGATAAACTGTGATATTGTATATTTAATTTAGCAAAATCTGTGTTTATAGATAATGCAAAGTGAAATCTGTTTTAGGCCTTAATCAGATTTATTATGAATTTTGGATTTTGGCCATTATCTTTCTTATTTTTGTTTTTTGTTTTTTAAGATTTTATTTATTTTTCTGTGTGTGTGTGAGAGAGAGAGTATAAAAGCAGGGGGAGGGGCAGTGGAGAGCAGATTCCCTACTGAGCAGGGAGCCTGATGCAGGACTCGATCCCAGGACTCTGGGATCATGAGCTGAGGTGAAGGCATAGGCTTTAACCCACTAAGCCACCCAGGTGCCCCTAACATCTTGTTTCTTGATTCTGATTTATTTTTAATTGTGTCTGCAATAGACACATACACACACATCAAATGAATGAACTCACAATTTATGGTTTTTCCCTAATATGAACTATTTGTCATTATAGAATCATAAGGAAGGAAAGGTGGCTAATAGAGTATACAGAATTATTTCTGGAAGATGATTTTTACTTTTTCAAATATCTCCAATAGTGGATACATTTCATATTATCAGGAAACTTTAGTATTCATAGCTATTAGTTTTGGGGGGTTCTTTTTAAATTTAAAAAATTTTAAGTATTCTCTATACCCAGCATGGGGCTTGCACTCACAACCCTGAGATCAAGAGTCACACCCTCTTCCCACTGAGCCAGCCAGGAGCTCCCATAGTTGTTAAATTTAACATGTGAATTGTTTCATATCTGAAATTCAGAAATACTGGTGATTTTATTTATTTATTTATTTTTGTCCCTTTCTTCTTTCCTCATGTGAATATTGGGTCCTGCTTGATAATGACACATATATTGGAGACTTTAAAAGCTTCAACTTGGATGATCATGATTATTTTTTAATACTAGATTCTTTCTCTGGTCCTTAACTACTGGTGAAATATGCTGTTCACAGTGGAATAAGAAAACCATGTGAATTTTAAAATAGAGTTTTATATTTTTCTCATACATCATAGTAGTACTTAAAAATGCCTCAGAATTCTAAAATCCCATATTTCTCTTATATAATTTAAATCTTTTAAGATTAATTTTTAAAAATGAGTATTCTTATGATAATCTTGAATTGGTGTTTTGCAATTAAGTCTTTATTAATCTTAAAAATGGTATTCCTTACAGAAATGAATCTTGCTTATGTATATATTTTTTCTAAAGATTTATTTCAGAGCAAGGGAGAGAGAGAGTTGGAGGTGGGGGGAGGGACAGAGGGAGAGGAAGAGAGAGGGAAAGAAGCAGATTCCCTGCTGAGCAGGAGCGTGATGTGGGACTCATTCTCACAAACTTGAGATCATCACCTGAGCCAAAATCAAGGGTCAGATGCTTAACCAATGGAGCCATCCAGGTGCCCATTAATTTGCCTACATTAATAAAAATATATTTTCTATCCTTGAAACTAATGTTGAAGTATGTAATTGAAATATTGAATCCCATGGTTCCCCCCCACCCGGCCCGGCTTTTATTTTTGTTCTGAAAATTTCAAGAGTTCTGTGTAGGTTTACATTATTTAATTATATCAGGTTGTTATATTTTAGTATATCTATATTTAGTATATATATTTATCTTTTTTTTAAGATTTTTATGATTTTATTTGACAAAGAGATCACAAGGAGGCAGAGAGGCAGGCAGAGAGAGAGGGGGGAAAGCAGGTTCCCCTGAGCAGAGAGCCCGAAGCGGGGCTCGATCCTAGGACCCTGAGATAATGACCTGAGCTGAAGGCAGAGGCTCAACCCACTGAGCCACCCAGGCACCCGATATTTATCTTTTTAACATCATGAGTAATGTCAGTTTTCCTACTCCAAATGTATTTGTCTAGAACTTTCTTCATAAGTCTTCTGGTGCTTCGGGATGTCTGGGTGGCTCAGTCAGTTAAGCATCTATCTTTGGTTCAGGTCATGATCCCAGGGTGCTGCGATTGAGTCCTGCATTGTTCTTCTTGTTCAGCGGGGAGCCTGCTTCTCCCTCTGCCTGCCCTTCCCTCTACTTGTACTCCCTGTCTCTGACAAATAAATAAATAAAATCTTTAAAAAAAAAAAAAGTCTCCTGGGTGCTTCAAATTTGGTATGTCCCAGATTGAAGACATTGTTTCTGACCCTTTCTTCTTCCCTGACTTTTTGTAATCTGCTCCGTCATTTGTTTTCCCCATCCTGGTAGATAACACCACTGAAACACTGAAGTAGGAAAAATCCTGGACTCCAAACTTCCCTGAAATTACTACATCCAGGGGCACTTGGGTGGTTTGCTCAGTTAAGCATCCGACTGTTGGTGTTGCTCAGGTCATGATCTCAGGGTCCTGGTATAAAGCCCCGGGTCGGGCCCCATACTGAGTAGGGAGTCTACTTGAGGATTCTCTCTCTTCCTCTCCCTCTGCCCCTCCACCCGCATGCATACCCTCTCCTTCTAAATATAAATAAATTAAATCTTTTTAGAAAAAAATCATCACATCTCTACCTCTGAAACCAATAATACATTATATGTTAATTAATTTAAATTAGAAAAAGGGGCACCTGGGTGGCTCAGTTGGTTAAGCGTCTGCCTTCAGCTCAGGTCAGGATCCCAGGGTTCTGGGTTTGAGTCCCTCATTCGGCTCCTTGCTCAGCGAGGAGTCTGCTTCTCTCTCTGCCTGCCGCTCTTCTTGCTTGTGCTCTCTCTCTCTCTGACAAATAAATATAAAACCTTTAAAAAATATTAAAAAAAATCACCACATTCAGTCACTCTCTGCATTCATTATTTTGTACCTGCTTCCCATTTTTCATATGTTACTATAATTCCCTCTCTCACCTATAATTTTGAAATCCTCTTCTGTCTTGGGTTCCTTTTTTTTTTTTTTTTTTAAAGATTTTATTTCTTTATTTGACACTCAGATCAAAAGTAGGCAGAGGGGCAGACAGAGAGAGAGGAGGAAGCAGGCTCCCCACTGAGCAGAGAGCCTGATTGGGGCTTGATCCCAGGACCCTGGGATCATGACCTGAGCCAAAGACAGAGGCTTTAACCCACTGAGCCACCCAGATGCCCTTTGGGTTCCTTTATGTTCATCTCTACATTGCTGTCAGAGTGACCTTTCTAGAATATATTTGTGGTGATGTAACTCCTCTGCTTCTTTAGTGGATACCCATTACCTGAAGGAGAAAGTTCATATTCCAGCATGACACTTGCCTTTTTTGTTTCAGTCCTGATTTTCCAATTCTATCTCTCTATCCCACTCCCAAAAATTGTGTTCCAGTTTCGCCACCTTCTGTAGCTATCGTCACTTACTGTATTATTCCATACGTCATCCTTTTGCTCATTCTACTTTTTCTAGAATGCCCTTCACACCGTCTTTGTGTAATCTCTCTCTCAAGATACAGCCCTACCTTTGCAGCATTTCTTGAGCTTCCCATATGCAACTGTTTTCCCCTTTGTGCCTTCACTGTGCTTTATTCACTTCACCTGTAGAACTAGTAAATGATACTCTTCTGTTCTTGTTTTTGTCCATCTCTACCCCTACTAGTATATATGGCAGTCTCTTTGATTTATATTTCCAGCTTCTCCCAGGATAGTGCCTATGACTTGACGGATCCATTTGTCTTTCTGAGTGAGTGAGTGAGCACGTGAATTGATGTGATGTTTTCTGAAGTCGGGTTTTTGTTTTGTGTTGTTTTTATAGGAAGGAGAGGAGCGGCCAGCAATTGGAACAAAGGACGATGGTATTACTGAAAGTGTTCCACAAGAGCAAACAGTTAATGACTGTTTGACTTCTGCTGACAGGGCAGATAAAAATGATAGACATGGTAAGTTAGTGAACATCCATGAATTTTTTTCTAGGCTTAAATGCTAGTATAAAAAATATCACAGTATGTAGATCCAGTTATGTTACCCATTTCTTTAAGATATTTTTCTTTTCCTTTTTGCTGTCTGTCTTTATAAGTATCCCGACTGCTACCAGCTTTTTCTTCCTGAAAATACTTCAACCCTCTGAAAATCTTTACTGCTTTTACTTTTATTTTATTGAAGTATTCATGAAGGGGGATAGGCTTGTATACACATTTAAAATTCATAATACATGTTCTCATTAATGTATCTGTGACTGTATTTTATAGTTACGCTGTCAGCATTAGGATTCGCAGAACAAACTGAAGAATCACCTTGGGATTCTGAGGTACCGTTTTATTATTATTTTAAAATAAAAGCATGGAATGATGTTAAAATGTAAAAGGGATACTTAGACTTTACTCTCTCATCTCTGCATTTGCCCATAGAAACTATTTCCTTATACTTTTTACCTGCAATTGATAAAATATTTATGGGCTAAATATAATAATCCAGCATAATACAGTTCTATTAATTTACAAACTTAACCTAATGAAAGCTGTGTAGTATTATTGCAGAAAACAGAGGCTTAGACGTAATAAGGAATTAGCTTGTGTTTTGAAATTAAGCTATCTAAATAACCAAAGAATTACTCCAGGCCAGCTTATGGCAAGATATATGATTCTGTGGTCTATATGGATGTGCAAAACCCCTAATGCGATCTAGAAAGAGTTTGGATTTTTAGTTTTTTACAACTTGGAACTTGAAAAGATAATGCCTGGGACTTGAAAGTGTATCTATCTATCTATCTATCTATCTATCTTTCTATATGTATGTATGTATGTATATGCATATGTATATGTATATGTATATTTTTTAAATCTTTAGTTTATGTATTTGAGAGAGAAAGTGAGTGAGTGGGAGGGAGAGGGAGAATCTGAAGCAGACTCCAGTCTGAGCACAGAGCTCAACTGAGCCATCGGGGGGGCCCTGAAACTATTTTATTTGGATTGTTAAGTAGATTTACAAGGAGCATTGGGATTATAATAAAAATTACAATAATATAATGGTATTAGTGGTATTATAGGTTTAGTGGTGTTTTGTTTATTTTTTAAAAGATTTTATTTATTTATTTGAGAGAGAGAGAGAGAGAGAAAGGGAGCATGAGTGGGGGGAGGGGCAGAGGGCAAGGGAGAAGCAGGCTCCCCACTGTCATGTGGGGCTAGATCCCAGAAATGCCCAGGCATCCCTGGTCTAGTGGTGTTTTCAATAGGTAAAAACTATTTCGGATAGTTAAAATAGTATGCCTTGAGTATCTTTGTGGCAACCATACTTGTAGAAGCATAAGTGTAAAGTAATGATGACCTTTTCTAAGGTGATGGGCTATGGAAGGAGGTAAAAAGGGCCTGATCTCTTAGCACAGGTAGGTGCTACACAGCGCTGCAAGCACCGTGTTTGAAGTCAAAAGATACGGTGGCATCCAGGTTCTGTCACTTGGTAGCTGTGGGATCCCAGAAAAACTTGTTTAACCTGTTTGAATGTCCCAGATGTCATTCATAAAAATGGTTCTAATACGTACCTCTCAGGTATGTGTAATGAACAAACATGAAAACACTTTGTAAACTGTTAAGGGCACTATAGAAATACCAGACAAAAATGATTAGAGCAGTATTTAGTGATTTACTAAATATCGAGGACACTTTTTTGAAGTGTGAAGATTTCTGAAGGGCAATAAAATAAATGGCAGTAGTGTCAAGAAAAGAAGGGGAAAGTTAGAATGGGCAGGTGGATTTCTAATTTGGGCTGTGTTAAATTTCAGTGACATCGCATAGGTATACAGTTGACCCTTGAACAAGATGGGTTTGAATTGTTTGTCCACTTACACTCAGATTTTTTTGATACAGTACAGTACTGTTAATGTATTTTCTCTTCCTTATGATTTTCTTAATAACCTTTAGTTTATATTGTAGGAATACAGTATATAATATATAGGACATACAAAATGTGTTAATTGACTTTACATTATTGGTAAGGTCAGCATTAGGTTATAATTTACTCTGACCTTCGGTGCTCAGTTTACAGAGTCAATGGTCAAATGAGGATTAAGAAATAGATTAGATCTAGAGATCTAATGATCTCTACTCTAGAGATCTAAGGTCTTCTATTTAAATATTTTGGTTTTTAATATATACTTTTGCTATTTTTAAGTCTAATTACTTTTTTTTAAAAGATTTTATTTATTTATTTGACAGAGAGAGATCACAAGTAGACAGAGAGGCAGGCAGAGAGAGAGAGAGAGAGAGAGAGAGAGAAGCAGGCTCCCTG
>NW_019154469.1:863-4989 GCF_002288905.1 Enhydra lutris kenyoni | reverse complement strand
GAGAGCCCGATGCGGGACTCGATCCCAGGACCCTGAGATCATGACCTGAGCCGAAGGCAGCGGCTTAACCCACTGAGCCACCCAGGCGCCCCCAAGTCTAATTGCTTTTGAAGTAGGAAGTTCAATAGGAGATTAGTAAGGTTTTTGGGGACTCCGAAGTTATATGTGGATTTTGGACTGCACGGCTATCAATGCCCTTAACCCTTGCATTGTGCAAGGGTCGATACCTAGTATAGTGACTTGGTACTTGAGACCTTCTCAGTGAGCTTGTTTTTGTTATTTTTTAGAGAAAAAGAGAGAGAGCGCATGTGAGAGAGGTGGGGAGGGGCAGAAGGAGAGGGACAGAAAGATTCCCAAGTAGGCTTCATGCTCAGCATGGAGCCCAACATGGGGCTTAATCTCCCAACCCTGAGATCATGAACTGAACTGAAATCAACAGTCAGTTGCTTACCTGACTGAGCCATATAGGTGCCCCCTCAGTGAGATTATTTTAAGTGTTTTGACCTTAAATACATTTGTTATTGAATACCAGCTATGTACCAGGCTGTACAAGTTGAGGGGTTAGGCTGTAGTGGTTGAAGCAGAAAAATGAGGAAACAACAACCCACTGTAAGTCACTGTTAGTGGTTCATATAAAGAAAATGGAAATGTTAGGTTAGGGAATAGTGGGGGAGTTTGCAGTTAGGATGGGGATGAGAATGCGAGTGGAATTTTGTTGGTCAGAAACAATCTCTCTGAGTGTGGCAAGAGCTGCCAAGTGAAGGATAAGAAGGACCAGTTGTGTGAAGGTCTTGGAGACCTTCTAGACATTCTAGACAGACAGAACTGTGGATCACACCTGTTCATCATTTCACTCTAATGTCTTGGAATGACTAGGAAGCAGGAAGATCCACCCCATTGTCATAACCATTGGTATTATTGTTGTTTGTAGAAAAGAAAATGGGTATACTAAAATAAGTGCCTGGTACCTTTTAGATAATTAATAAATAAATGTTCTTATTATTCCCTTATGAAAGCTTATTATACTTTTTGGAGAGTTTCATACCTATACCTAAAACTTTTTGCTATTATTTAAACATAATTTCAAGAAAAGTTTTTCTTCCTACTTTGCCATTGCATTTAACCATTATCCTGTCAATAAAGTTTCCAAGCCTTTGTTTATCCAAATGAAGCAGCTGTTACCACACTGTACTCTTTATACTCAGCATGATCTACTCCAAGGTTTCCTATGTCAAGTGTCCTATTTTAACATGGAAAAAGGTTCTGCTGTTAGGAACAGTTTAAATTTGTAGCAAATACACTTACTAAAGAATTTATTTAAATACATATTTTTAATATCCTTTTATTTTGGTGGGGAATGCAAAGGAGAGTTAGGTGTTTTGTTAGTTCCTGTTGAAATGTACATATAAGTCAGTGTTCTGTCCAAGAAAATATTTACTCTGGCATTTGATGTTCAGTTTACAGTCAGTGGCCAAATGAAGATTAAATATTACATTTAGAGGCTGCCTGGGTGGCTCAGTGGGTTAAGCTTCTGCCTTCAGCTCAGGTCATGATCTCAGGGTCCTGGGATCGAGTCCCACATCAGGCTCCCTGCTAGGCAGGGAGCCTGCTTCCTCCTCTCTCTCTCTCTACTTCTGATCTCTCTCTGTCAAATAAATACAATCTTAAAAAAAACATTACATTTAATTTAGAAAGCATATATGAGGTTTTTAAATGTTTCGGTTTTCAGTACATGCTTTTCTTATTTGTGAGTCTGATTACTATTAAAGTAGGAAATTCAGATATTTTCTTAGAAAAGGATTAGGAAATCTTTATGCAACTCATTTTTGTTGTTCATTTTAACAGAATGATTCTGAGTGTCTTCCAGAGACATACATTGATCATTTATCTGGAAATGCAGATCAGAAAGGGGCAAGTACATTGAATGAACAAGTAGAAGGTAAGAATTGTATTTTATTAAAAAGTCATTTGATAAAATATTGATGTAAAATGGGAACACTGATATATTTAAATATCCAAAGAAAATCACCTATTGAATAAAGAGGAGAAAGATTGAAAAGGAGATAAGTTGAAGTCTTATCAGGTGTCAGTAACAGGTGAAACTGAGGGTGCCACAAAGGAGCTTAATTAGTGGTTCCATTTCAAGATACTCTAAGACCAAAGGAACGTCAGGAAATAAGTGGAAAGGATAAAAAGAGTGACTGATGAGAAAGTCAAGAATACAGGGAATAAATGAAGGACAATAAGCAGCTCTTAGAGTGGAAGGTGGTAAAGTAAAACAATTCTTTATTTTTTTATTTTCTTTTAAAATTTTTTTATTTTTTATTAACATATAATGTGTTCTTAGCTGCAGGGGTACAGGTCTGTGAATCTCCAGGTTTACACACTGCACAGCATTGACCATAGCACATACCCTCCCTCCCCAATGTCCATAACCCCACCAAAATAATTCTTTTAAATGAGGAGCAGACTATTTGAAATGCAGGAATAATATCAGGTGAGCTTCCAGTACCAAAACCTGTCAGAGTAGGATACCAAAATTTTCCTGCTCTTACTGCTTTCCTCATGGTTGGGAAGACATTCAGGACTGCCCTGGTTGATGACGCAGAGCTATGTTCTAGTCAGCGATAAGTGTGTGTATCTTAATGGCATAAAAATGGTGGTACTTCATAAATAGTATCATTGAGTGCAAAGTAAGAGTATTGGAAGGAAGAAGGGAGGAGGGTCAGTTCGGGGGAAATCAAGGAAACTTTAGCCATGATAAAAAATCCATTAGAAAGCTTATGACTTTTAAGACATTTCCAGTTTCAAAGAATTGATAGTGATGAACATAAGGCTTGCTTCTAGAAGGTGAAGTTAAGGTAAAGGAATGTGGTAGCAGACACAGTATGGACTAGAATTTCTCCAACTTTAGTAATCGGAGACCTTGCTAAAAATGCAGATTGTGAGCAGCAGGTCTGGGATTCTGCATTCTGACCTCTCAGGTGAAGCCAATGTCTGTGGTCCCTGTGTTGTGTGCTCTGTAGCGAGGGATTTCTGTAGAGAAATCTGGAAGGGCCAGTGGATAGTTCAGGACACCATGGGATCAACGAAAAGCATTATTTTGTTTTTATTTGTGAGCATGTTTTTAGCTAGAGGGGAGCAAGGAGATGCAGAAAGAGAGGTTATAGATGTGAGATACTAGTGCTAAATAAAGAGGAAAGAAGTGGTGAAGATAAACCCTAGTAAAAGGGGTATAAAAGCAGAACAATCAAGACCATAGATCCAGAAATAACTCTGTTTTAAGGATTTCTTTCTTTATTTATTTTAGGGAGAGAGAATGAGAGAGACAGTGAGTGATTAGGGGGATGGGCCAAGGTAGAGGGAGAGAGATGCCTCAAACAGGCTCACTTCTGAGCCTAGAGCCTGATGCGGGGCTCAATCCCAAGACCGTGCCATCATGACTTGAGCCAAAATCAACAGCTGGATGGCCAATCCGCTGCTCCACCCAGGCGCCCCCAGAAATTACTTTTGAAGAAGAGGGATAGTGACGGGAATGAGGGAATAAAGAAAGGCACATTAGCTGGGAAATTTTGGAGATGAGGAGGAAACTCCAGAGAATTCACTTGAGATGGCTTGAGGGTTTTTGCACTAGAACAGATTAAATCACAGCAGCTCTACAGAGAATACTGAAAGCAGATGGAGTGCTAGACATGGGGTAAATCATAGCCACGTATTCATCCTCCTCAGGTCTACTGGACATCAAATATATATGTTAGATCGGTATTCATTATTTAAATGAGATACGGAAGCTATAGCTTTTTATTTTTTTAACATAGGTAATTTATTGATATTATTGCTGATTGAAAAACCCTTTAAAAACTGACATTGTCTGTTCATATCTTCTGCCCATTTTCTTTATATGATTGTCTGTTTTGTGTGTGTTGAGTTTGAGGAATTCTTTATAGATCCTGGATATCAACCTTTTGTCTGTACTGTCATTTGCAAATATCGTCTCCCATTCCATGGGTTGCCTCTTTGTTTTGTTGACTGTTTCCTTTGCTGTGCAGAAGGTTTTGATCTTGATGAAGTCCCAAAAGTTCATTTTCGCTTTTGTTTTCTTTGCCTTTGGAGACATATCTTGAAA
>NW_019154469.1:0-763 GCF_002288905.1 Enhydra lutris kenyoni | reverse complement strand
CAACCCATGGAATGGGTTGCCTCTTTGTTTTGTTGACTGTTTCCTTTGCTGTGCAGAAGGTTTTGATCTTGATGAAGTCCCAAAAGTTCATTTTCGCTTTTGTTTTCTTTGCCTTTGGAGACATATCTTGAAAGAAGTTGCTGTGGCTGATATCGAAGAGGTTACTGCCTATGTTCTCCTCTATGATTCTGATGGATTCCTGTCTCACGTTGAGGTCTTTTATACATTTTGAG
Source organism: Enhydra lutris kenyoni (assembly GCF_002288905.1). Taxonomy (NCBI): domain Eukaryota; kingdom Metazoa; phylum Chordata; class Mammalia; order Carnivora; family Mustelidae; genus Enhydra; species Enhydra lutris. Next base: position 530 of record NW_019154469.1, on the reverse strand, counting down.
TTTATCTTTGTGTATGGTGTAAGAGAATGGTCAAGTTTCATTCTTCTACATATAGCTGTCCAGTTTTCCCAGCACCATTTATTGAAGAGACTGTCTTTTTTCCACAGTATATTTTTTCCTGTTTTGTCAAAGATTATTTGACTATAGAGTTGAGGGCCCATATCTGGGCTCTCTACTCTGTTCCACTGGTCTATGTGTCTGTTTTTATGCCAGTACAATGCTGTCATATAAAGAAATGGGCAGAAGATATGAACAGACACTTCTCCAATGAAGACATACAAATGGCTATCAGACACATGAAAAAATGTTCATCACTAGCCATCAGGGAGATTCAAATTAAAGCCACATTGAGATACCACCTTACACCAGTTAGAATGGCCAAAATTAGCAAGACAGGAAACAACATGTGTTGGAGAGGATGTGGAGAAATGGGAACCCTCTTACACTGTTGGTGGGAATGCAAGTTGGTGCAGCCACTTTGGAGAACAGTGTGGAGATTCCTCAAGAAATTAAAAATAGAGCTTCCCTAT